>NC_087309.1:95190637-95283137 GCF_015220805.1 Pogoniulus pusillus
CTCCTCTTCCTCCTGTTGACCTGGTTGTCCCTGGCCTTAAAAACAGAACCTTCCTCATAGCACTCTTAAACTCATTGGAACCATCCTCTTTCTTGGCAGCCTACCTCACAGCATTCTTCTCATTTGAGTATTGGGATCTGAGCAATTTTGCGAGGTCTCGCAGACTACATGCTTCCTCTTCCTCCTCTTGCTGATCACCAGAGGTCCCCTCTCTTACATCCTCCTGTGAACCACACTTGGCTTTTGCCTTAGCAGGTGCCAAAAAGGCCTGCACAGCAACAGACTTTGACGTGTCTGCTGGAGGGTTTGAATCATTGAGAGTCTGACTTGGAGTCTGTGAGTTCAAATCTGCCTTAGATCTAACAGGGTTTTGGTCTGCTGGCTGGGAATTCGAACTGGCTGAGCTGGTGTTATCAGTGTTGTTAGGAACATTCTGATTTTGAGCCTTTATTCCTGGGACGCCTGCCTAACCTTGCGCATTGTTATTGTTATTGTTCCCGCCAGGAACATTGGCAGCCTTCTCAGAATCTAAAGAGGAGTGTGCAGAGACTGGCTGGGGGGAGGGTATTTGAGGCACTAAACTGCATCCTTTTAAAACAGAATCCTTTTTAGCTTTCAATTTTGGCACTATATTTGATTTTTTCACACATAGTGCAAAAATTAATATGAAAATTAAACCCATAAGACATAGATTAAAAATTGAGAGCGAAAACACAGTTTTACATGAGCAACCACCTAAACAAATGTCTTGCATCCCAGTTCAGGGGTGAATCACCCACATCAGAGCTGTAGATAAAGCAGAATTTTTATTGCTTGTTATGTTATTGATAAGTGCCCCTGTAATGTTACTGGTAAGATTTTCAGTGACATTAAAACCAGCATACCCAAGAATAAAATCATCTCAAGACCAAAAAACGTCTGAAACTTTAGCTTTAGCCTTCTTATAAGCTAAATCAAGAAAATAAGCAACAATTTGAGCTTTTATCCAATTAAATGCCAAAAAAAACTAAGCCAGACCAGAGTAACGCTCCAACCAAATACAATAGCTGCTTTACTAGCTTCGTTTTCCAGGAGGGGAACACTATAACTGATGATGAAGCAAAGGCTGAGGTCCTGAATGCCTTCTTCGCCTCAGTTTTCCACAGTAAGGAGAGAGGAGGAGGAGGCAAATGGCCTCTTAAACTGGGGGATGGGGTCGGGGAGCAGTGTGTTCCCCTGGAAATTCATGAGGAATTAGTTCAGGACCTGCTGAGCCACCTGGACACCCACAAGTCCATGGGACCAGATGGGATCCATCCCAGGGTGCTGAGAGAGCTGGCAGATGAGCTGGCCAAGCTGCTCTCCATCATTTTCCAGCAGTCCTGGCTCACCGGAGAGGTCCCAGGAGACTGGAAAATGGCCAACGTGGTCCCCTTCCACAAAAAGGGTCGGATGGAGGAACCTGGGAACTACAGACCCGTCAGCCTGACCTCAGTGCCAGGGAAACTGATGGAGCAGGTTATCTTGGGGCCAATAACTGCGCACCTGAGGGATGGCAAAGATCTCAGGTCCAGCCAGCATGGGTTTAGGAAGGGCAGATCCTGCCTTTCTAACCTGATCTCCTTCTATGATCAGGTGACCCGCTTGGTGGATGTGGGGAGGCCTGTGGATGTGGTCTATCTGGACTTCAGCAAGGCCTTTGACACTGTCCCCCACAGCAAACTGCTGGCTAAGCTGTCAGCCCGTGGCTTGGATGGTAACACTCTGTGCTGGGTTAGGAACTGGCTGGAGGGCCGGACCCAGAGAGTGGTGGTGAATGGTGCCACATCCAGCTGGCGGCCAGTCACTAGTGGTGTCCCTCAGGGATCAGTGCTGGGCCCCATCCTCTTTAACATCTTCATAGATGATCTGGATGAGGGCATCGAGTCAGTCATCAGCAAGTTTGCAGATGACACTAAGCTGGGGGCAGATGTGACTGAGCTGGAGGGCAGAAGGGCTCTGCAGCGGGACCTTGACTGCCTGTACAGATGGGCAGAGGCCAATGGGATGGGGTTCAATAGCTCAAAGTGCAGGGTGCTGCACTTTGGCCACAACAACCCCATGCAGAGATACAGGCTGGGGTCGGAGTGGCTGGAGAGCAGCCAGACAGAGAGGGATCTGGGGGTACTGATTGATACCCGCCTGAACATGAGCCAGCAGTGTGCCCAGGTGGCCAAGAGAGCCAGTGGCATCCTGGCCTGCATCAGGAGTGGTGTGGTCAGCAGGAGCAGGGAGGTCATTCTGCCCCTGTACTCTGCACTGATTAGACCACACCTCGAGTACTGCGTTCAGTTCTGGGCCCCCCAGTTTAGGAAGGACACTGAGATGCTTGAGCGTGTCCAGAGAAGGGCGACGAGGCTGGTGAGAGGCCTCGAGCACAAGCCCTACGAGGAGAGGCTTAGGGAGCTGGGGTTGTTTAGCCTGGAGAAGAGGAGGCTCAGGGGTGACCTTATTGCTGTCTACAACTACCTGAAGGGTGGTTGTGGCCAGGAGGAGGTTGCTCTCTTCTCTCAGGTGGCCAGCTCCAGAACGAGAGGACACAGCCTCAGGCTGCGCCAGGGGAAATTTCGGCTCGAGGTGAGGAGAAAGTTCTTCACTGAGAGAGTCATTGGGCACTGGAACGGGCTGCCTGGGGAGGTGGTGGAGTCATCGTCCCTGGGGCAGTTCAAGGCAAGGTTGGATGTGGCACTTGGTGCCATGGTCTAGCCTTGGGCACTGTGGTAAAGGGTTGGACTTGATGATCTGTGAGGTCTCTTCCAACCTTGGTGATACTGTGTGATACTGTTTTGATTCGCAGAGTTAATTAACAGTCTCTCAGATGAATTAGCCCCATGTTGGGGAAGCCAAATAAATGATGTGGTGGTTTGGCTTTTACCCCACCACCCCACACTTTAGAAATGCCCCAGCAAACTCAGATGGGCTCTGGGAATATAAATGAAGCTATTTCTTAACATCTAGCACAATATACAAGCAGTTATATACAGAAATATACAGGTTAAAAGTAATACAGAAACACAACTCCCCTCCCAGAAACCTGAGTCCCCAGGAGGGGCTCTCAACCACCCCTGCACCTCCCCTGCCCCTCTCAACCTTACCCCAGTTCTCAGGAAAGAATAGAGGTGCAGCCAAGAGGTTAAGAAGCAAGGTTAGTGGCAGTGAGGTTAAGGAGATGTAGCTTCATCTAAAGCCAGAAGCAGAGTGAGAAAATGGCGAAAGTTATCTAATGTTTACCCTTCTTGTTCCCATACATCTCAGCGAGACTGTGAGAGAAGGAGACACAACCATTGTTTTCCTTTTTCAGCCAATTATCTAGTTCTTTTCACCAAAACATTCTAGCCTGCTTCAAACTAGCACATAAGGCAATCCTTTTTTTTTTTCAGTATTACTGTCTCTCTGAAACAGCTGAGCTGATCTAACATGTCACTATCACTGCAATGGGCAAGACTTTCCCTCTCCTTCTTCATCCATTTCTCCTTCTTTTAACTTTCTTGCATCTGGCTATGTAATTCCAAACCACTCTTACATACCCACTCCAGCACATCCCAACAAGCTAGCTTAGCCAATGATATATTCTCCCACCCCCATCAAGTCAGTTCTGTGCAGATTTGGTGAGTTGAACTTGCTTACGCACTCATCCAGCTTCAGGAACAATCAGGTGTGAGGAGGACGGGACTGCTTATTTCCAGAAAACTGTAACATTAGATTGCTTAACTGGTGTCAGTATGCATCTCCTGCATGTTTGTAATTTCATTTTTCATTTGAAATTAATATCTAATAATACATGATATATCATTAAAAGGAAAAAAAAAGCTAGATTAAATTGAAAAAATCAACAAACATTAATATTAAATTCAGCAACATTATCAATTTGATTTCCAGGAAAGCCTGGGGATTTAATTTTGCAATGGATATGTATGTGCACACGCAGGTGAATGTGTTTGTGTGTGTGTGTTATATGCACAGAAAAATATAGAAACATACATGTATGGTCTGTGGAATTTTCCAACTACATTAACATCATGGTGATGCCTGATCCACCTCTACAGAATATTTGTGATAAGAACTATGGTGCATACCAAAGAAACCTATAAACTTGTTAAAATACTATTGGCTGTTAGAACCTGCAATCTGAAAGTTAACTTCATGAAAAACAGAGACTTGTTACCCTATTAAAATCTATGGACTATAAATTATTGGGGAGGAACTTACCACATGCTTTGTACATACTATAAAAAAAAAATGTTCAGCAGTTCTGAAGACCAGTTCAGTAATTAAGATCTAGTATAATTAAAAACGTTGACAGCAGAGAGCTGGGATTATGTATTATGACTCTTGAATGCTTAATCATGATGCCATAAAATTCTCCAAAGTACAGGTTTTGTGTGAACTAAAAAGAAAATGCTTAATGTTGCAAAATAATTAGCTCAGGCAGGTATCAACTGTAAGATGCATGTTCTTAATTAAAATTTCAGTTCAGACTGAAAAGGCAAATAGAGATCTCAAAGTCAGAATAAGATACAGAATAGAAAAAGCTGAAAATGTTGCTGTATTTCTAACTCTCTTCTGTGTCTAAACCACTAACTTTGCTTTCACTCTTGTTAGGAAACAAAAGCATAGAAACTCTAAAATACAGAGGACTGAAAGACAAGAGAACATGCTTTAAACCAAAATTCAGCAGACTTGCTTCAGATGATCTGTCCAAACTATGATCGGTGGAAAGATAATTAATGAATTGTCAATTAATTCTGTCCCATTTAGTATTTCCAGATGCAGGGACTACATTGCAGTTCTTTTAATTTCAGTTAAAAAAATAGTTAATCATGTATTTACCCACATCATTAATTGTAATCTGTTTTGTTGGTGTTGAAATCTCTTCTCCTACAATATTCTTACCTGTTAGAGAGAAAATAAAATAAATATTCTAACTGACAGTAGGAAAAATATACACACATAATATATATATCTTTTTTTTTTTATTAAAGTCTGTTTCCAATCAAGACTGGAATGTCAATAGAAATGTTTACTTCAATCATCCTATGTTATTTTCTTACATTTAAAGACACCAAGTGAAGGATCAGACTATTGAAGATGAATATCTGATTATCTTTCTTTGTCATCGTTACTCAGGTCAAAAATAAAATCTCACCACAAGAGTGCATAATAAATCATAATCAGAATGGAAATTAGTTTTATGACCAACTACTATGACAGTTTTGACCATTTTTCTCTCATTAGTTTATAACCTTGAGCCAGTGGGAAAACAGATTTGAGGCAGGGTGACAATGCTGGGAAGCCAGCACCAGCCAATAAACAAGAAGTAATCAGTACACATTTATTAAAGAAAAACATCACAGGAAAAAACAAGCAAGCACTAGGACCCATCAGGACAGTCTGGAGCAGCTACCTTCATCTAAGATGAGATACGTGGCAGGACCCTGTTTCTGTATGACCTTCACACTGAACTTTGCCACATCTTGCGCTGTCCAGGACACGAGTCAACATGTGCTCACAGTGTCCTGCAGGGGGCTGGGGTACTCAGCAGCCTGCATTAGTTGCAGATCTGGCCTTGCCTCGTCAAAAAAAGGTGCATGGGTCAAATACAAGTATTTTCCGTGTTTGAGTTGGGGACCTCTTCATAATTCTCTTGTCAAGCATGTCTGGCACAGGTGAGACTTTTGGGAGTGCCCCCAAATAATGCTCCAGTATTGACGCGCAAGAAAGCAAAGCAGCAGTGGCTGGTGGCAGTGAGCTCAGAGCCACGTGGCAGAGCAGTGCCGTGCACAAAGCAGAGCACTGAACAATTTGGGAAGAAGTACATACATGCACACACATGATTCCTGATCCGAACAGAACTAGAATGTCTACGTCTGCACAAAGGCACCGTAACCACTTTGCTCCAGGGTAAACGGCTGTACATGTGAATCCCAACTCAGGGATTTCTTTGGTCTGCTGCTTACCATGCCTAAACTCACAATGTCAGCAGCTTTTAATCATATTAGCTGAGGAATTAGTGCATGTCTCAATGCAATCTGCATCATCCACCATAAAATAACTTATGAATATGCAGTTTCTTCTTTAAGTGAAAGATGGAGCAACAGAAGGGTGCAGTTCACAGCTTAGAGCCCCGTGTCATTTCATCACAAAGTCAATAGCTCTCTTCATACATAGGTGAGAATGCTGCAAACTACTTTCTCTTTTGTAGTGACGCCTGAAAGAGCTTGTGCTGCAGTAATCCCAAATCCAGGGGCAATCTATTAAGAACTCAGCACCACAGATGCTGAGTATCAACTGATAAGCACATTGCAGGCCTCCCCCTCCTTTTTTTTTTTTTTTTTTAACTAATCCGCTTAAAGATTGTGCTAGAGTAATGAAAAGACGGAATGAAAGAGGCCTTTTTCATTACTACCACGTAAACCGCTTGTGTAAATGTTTCATTAACACACTGCTTGACGAGTGTTTTGTCCTCCCCGCCCCCACTGCTGCTATGGTTCTGCCGCAGCCTGAAAGGCGAAATGTGTGATTTACACATGTTTAAGTGAAACATTCCCACACTTCAGTGCTGCATTATTCTTTCAAGGACAGACCTTAGAAAAAAAAAAGAAGGACATTTTCATTTACAATTATTTTTTAAACGCGTGCTTTAAAAGATCTATGGATTCCAACTACACATGGATTGTGGGTTTCAGTTTTGTGAGGTTCCTCTAATACACATTTGTCTCTTGCAAGGACCCTTAGGCAAGAAGACATTTATTAAGCATGATGGGTTTGAAGAGATATTTATACTATTTTATTTTCTGGAGGAAAAGACAAAGGGATTTGAAGGAGGTTTACCCTTTTTTACAGCGAAGTACAGGCAAGCCCATGGGTACTGGTCAACCCCCTCAGAGCAGCATACAGAAAGAGAAAAAAGCTTTTAAATTGTAGGGTGAAGAATTGCAACATGTATTTTATATAGCCTGTATTTTTTAATGGAAATGTGTAGTTTTCTTCATCATATAAGGCATTCTGTAGTATTCTCTGCTCATCATATAATTACAATCAAGATGTTCCCTGTCTTGAAGCTAATTCTCTGAAGACTGACCATTTTTGTGATATTATTCAAACAGAAATAAATTATTCTTTTCTGTACAGTTATTATTTCTGTAGAAATAAATACCACCTTCAGCGTACACAGCTTCATGCTAACAGCATTTGACACATAAGGCCAGATAGACCTAGCACATCAGCATCAATGTCAAGTAACTTTGTTGAAATCAGTGGAGTCAGAGGAAAGGCTTTGCTGGAGTTTCTCTGGGTTTCCACAGATGTCATCAGCAGTAGATTCAGCACGTCCTGTGTAACATTTGCATAAAAACAGAATAGATTTTATCTTTTAAAGCCAGCTTTAATCTACCAAGGAAAATGAGAACATAAGAGAACTGCTATCATAATCAGCTCTCTCATTTTTTATTTTTTTTCCATCTGGAATATATGAAAATGTTATTACCTGAAAATGTTATTGTAATTGCACTCTACCACCACCCTCTTTACCTGAAATTATAAAAATAAATGGGAAAAATAATTAAAATGCATCTTGTGTATTGCAAACAATTAGTTGCTTTCAACTCCTTTCTCTTGCAGTAAAACACTTGCATTGCTACAAACTTAAAAGTTACTATGGTTAATATAAGTGCCACTGTATATGTAGTCTTGTTTGCTGCCATGACCAGGATCTGGTTTCAGCGTGAATAGATTCATGTGAATCAACAGTCTCTCAAGGGGAAAATGCTTAAATGTATTCAACTTTCGCAAGAGCTGAAAACATCAATACCTTCATAAAACCACTTTGATTTGTATTGACTGAAGTTGTGCTGCTAATTCACATATATCATCATTCACTTCACTAAGCTTTTAACATGGTTTTTGATTTATAGAAATAGTGATTCAATTTATACAAAGAAGTGGTCATATAAGACCTCCCTCTGATTCTTTCTTTATCTCAGAAATGCTGAAAGTTAAAAGAAACCTTCCACTGCAGTACAAAAACTGTTCAATAAATGTTCATGTGCACTACATATTTTACTTGCTTAGTAACAGCAAATAGCAATGTAGATCTGTCAAATAAGGGACAATAGTTTACCTAAGCATGTCTCTAATGTGACTGCAGCAATGCAATTGAATTATATTTCAGTAGAAAGAGTCTCTGAAATCCACTTCTCTTGCTCTGTGCTAGTTTGAGGCTAGCTGGAATATTTTGGTGAGAAGAAAAAGATTACAGCTGTGAAAAAGAAACAATGGTGATGTCTACTTCATTCACAGGCTTGCTGGGATGTATAAAAACAAGAACACAAAACATAGATAATCCAGTGTGGTTCTCTGGTGCAGCTGATGCATGTACTATTCTCCCTAGCCTGCTTTCTGTGAAACTAATCCTTTTGCTTCCTAATCCTCCTGGCAGATCCTCCAAACTCACCTTGCATGTAAGGCAAACTCTGGGATAAGATAGAGGGGTGGAAAGGAGGTGGAAGGTTGTTGATAGCACCTCCTGGAGACTGTGGTTTCTGGGAGGGTTGTTGTGTTTCTGTACTACTTTTAACTTCTGTGTTTCTGTATATAGCTATATATATTGTAAATACCTGCTTGTATATTGTGCTAAGCTGCAAATATAGCTTCATTTCCATAACTTCCATCTTGTCTGAGTGTAGTCTGGGTGATTTCATAAGAGTAGGGGGTAGATAACACCCAAACCATCACATCGCCACTATGTAGAATAAAGAAACTTCTTTAAAAAAAAAATATCTGAAGGTTTGGGGTTTTTTTTTAATTAAAAAACTATAATCCCATACAGGAAACCACTAAAGCACTGGTAAACTCACACATAAACAACACAGGGATCCTCATACAAATAATTGCAATGCTTAAATTTATGAGTTTGCAGTGTTTGTTTGATGCTACACCAAATACAAGCTTAAAAAAGACTTTTGTAGCTCATTAAGCAACTACAAACTGACAGCTTTAAACAAACATTTAGTTCAGTATACTGAGATGAAAAGCTCAACTACTTCATATGTATTAGTAAAATTTTCCTGAGCTATAGTCTTTCAGATTTTTCCTGGTTTGGAACCAGATCCAACAAATTGTCATATGTATGTACTGCTGAGATCACCGAAGCAATTTTGTTGAATGAATCACAATTAAAAGTACACAGTTTTATGACCAGGAATTTGAATGGTCTTTCTTTGACTGATCACTTGGGCCTCACAGAGGGTAAGAATTTCCCCTCACCATTGCCACTGCAACTCAGTACTCTTGTGCAACCCTTAGAATACTTTTTTTTTTTTTAATTAAGAAAAAAAAATCAGAAATACTGCAAAGATGTGCTATGCTCTTGTGGAATCTGAGGACATGCCTTGATTATAATATGTATCTAGCTAGCACATTCCCTATCCATCAGCAGAGAAAGCATTGAATATCAAAATGATAAGGAAAGCTTTTTCAGAGTTTGTATAACTTGCAAATGAGAGCTGAGATAATGTGGGGGCTGAAAATGAAGACTTGAGTTATAGAAATGATGCTGGCATCAAAATAATATAGAAAAAACCCCACAGCAATACAGCAGTTACTTTGTCAAGACTGTATTTTCTAGATTAAGATGTTGATAAACAGTGGTTTTGCAGTTACAAGAGAATTCAGGGGAGATAACTGTGGTGAAGGGTTGCACAGGCCCCAGATGACCGTGTTTACAAATCTATTCATGCCCGGACATGTTGTCCCCCTGAAAGGTGTTGCCCTGCCTAAACTTGGGAAAAAAAAGTCAAGGGGGACAAAGGAGCACAATAGCACTGGTGCCTTCGAGTCTGGGCTGCCTGCTTGAAGGTTGAAGTAAACATGTTGTGTAAACTCACGTGCCTAGGGTGGGGAATCCACCTGAGCCACCTCCATATTTAGGGGTACCGGACCCGTGGACTCCACCTTATTTGATATGTTTTGGCCTGCTGCCAGACCCTTATTGGATAGAATTGTGGCCAAAAAACATCAATCTCGGGGTCATACCTCATAAAAGGGACAATTCAGTGCTCCTGCTACCTCTCTCTCCTCCTCCACCCACTGCTTCCAGACGCTTTTGAGGACCACTGCTGCTGCATGATTCCAGCCCACGGCGCCTCGCACCATCACAGGGAAACTGACCAGGGCGCTCCTGGCCAGCCACCACTCCAGCCCGCTGTGCCCAGCTTGATCGTGCCCGTGAAGTCCCTCAGACAGTGTGCCCTAATAATCTCTGAACTGAATTATTCAGACCCATGAGGGTTAACAAGGTGGCTTTGCCACACATATTTGGGATCACAGAGACTGACTCCAGACAGTAAGTAACTAAGCAAACTCGATTTAAACCAGCATTGACTCTCAGTAATTTTACCTGTGGCACGTTTATGCCACTAGACTCTCTCTCTATCCAAACCTCTCTAAAACCTCTGCTAAATTCCTGATTTTTGCTGTAAATAAGACATTCTGTAAAGTAATTTCATGACCGCATACCAAAGACTTGTGTAGGTTAGCTATATATAGTTTAGGGAAGGGGGGGTTCCTTGTGTATATAATATTAAATTATTTAAACCCTTTTAAATTCAGCCTCATATTTCATTCCCCCAAACCCAGACAACTCCCTTCACAACAATAACTATGACGGTTTCAGTGTTCTCTGCCCCCCTACACTGTAGAAATCACCCAGACTAGACTCAGCCAGCTCTGGAAATAGGAATGAAGCTATTTATTTACAGCTGGCACAATATACAAGCAGACATTTACAGTATATACATTACATACAGAAATATACAAGGTAAAAGGTAATACAGAAACACAACTCCCCTCCCAGAAACCTGAGTCCCCAGAAGGGGCTCTCAACCACCCCTGCACCTTTCCCTTGCCCCTCTCAAACTTACCCCAGTCCCAAGGAAGAATTGAGGCTCACCCAGAGGTTAAGAAAGCAAAGTGGGCTAGGTCAAATGGAAGGTGAGGCTAGGGAGTGTGGTGGTTTGGCTGTTACCCACCCTCCACACTTTAGAAGGTACCCCAGCTAACTCAATCAGAATCTGGGAATATAAATGAAGCTATTTATTTACAGTTAGCACAATATACAAGCAGATATTTACAATATATACAGTTATATACAGAAATATACAAGGTAAAAGTAATACAGAAACAACTCACCTCCCAGAACCCTGAGTCACCAGGAGGGACTCTCAACCACCCCTGCGCCTTCCTCTTTCCCCTCTCAACCTTAGCCGAGTCCTAAGTAAGAATAGAAGTTCAGCCAAGAGATTAAGAAGCAAGGTGAGGTTAGGGAGATGCAGATTAGCCAAAGCCCAGCCCAAGAGTGCAGCAAAATGACGAAAGTGTTGTCTAATGTTTACATGCTTCTTCAGCAAGACTCTGAGGGAAGGAGACATCACAATTCTTTTCCTTTCACAGCCTATCATCAAGTTATTTTCAGCAAAACATTCTAGCTTGCTTCAAACTAGCACAATCCACCCCTGTCTACTTCACTCAGAGTATTGCTAAGAACAATGTGATCTAATTTAAACCAATATTTACACGAAAACAATATATACAAGTTCAGTTCACACTTCATTCCGGCTATCTCAGATGTAGGTGATTCAAAACCTCAGAACAGTTTGTCTCCTCACAGATGAGACGAGAACAGGGACTCCCAGGTGATGTTGAGTTCATGCTTACATACTGTAGATTCCCTCGTAGATTCTTTCAGTATTGGACGCCGATGGTACCCAAAACAGAAAACTCCTGACAGCTTGTATCATACACGCTGAATTTAAGCTCTCTCAGCTAAGGTTAGATTTCTCTGTGGCACACGCTGGATTTCACCATTCTCCTGCATTACCCAGTAGGTATGACCAGGACCTTCAGCAGACACCACCCCTCGGACAGGTTTCCCTTCGCCTGAAGGAGAAAATACCCAAACAGTTTTCCCTAACAGATTCTTTTCATGTACAACAGGAATACTATCACCGTCTACTGTTTGGACCAAGTCTGATTGTGCAGATCCTGTTCTGTTTACTGAACCTCTACTATTTACCAACCAGGTAGCTTGTGCTAAATGCTTGTTCCAGTTTTTCAGAGTTCCACCCCCCATGGCTTTGAGGGTGGTTTTCAGCAAACCGTTCTAGTGCCCAATCTTCCCTGAAGCTGGTGCATAGTAGGGTATGTGGTAGACCCACTCAATACCATGCTCTTTGGCCCAGTTTTTCACAAGACCTATCGCGAACCCATCAGTATGTTGCATCTCTGCAGCATGATGAATCATGGGCCTACCGAGCTAAGAACAGTTCACCTCAATGTTTCCAGTCAAGCTCAAGATCAGAGTTGGTATCAATTTGAGAAATCTTAGCAGCTTGGTCTGCCTGATGGTTGTGGTGATGTTCCTCAGTGGCTCTGTTCTTGGCATGTGTGCGTCTACGTGCCGCACCTTCACTGGAATTCTCTCCAGCTGTGCATCAATGTCCTGCCATAGATCAGCACACCAAATAGCCTTTCCTTTCCTCTGCCAACCATGCTTCTTCCAGTCGTTTAACCAACCCCATAAAGCGTTGGCTACCATCCACGAGTTGGTGTAGAGGTAAAGGATAGGCCAATTTTCACGTTCAGCCACATCAAGAGCAAGCTGGACAGCTTTTACCTCAGCGAACTGACTGGATTCTCCTTCTCCAGCTCTCGCTTCGGTAACTTTCCTGGTAGGACTCCAGACTGCTGACTTCCATCTTCGCTTGTTCCCAACAAGATGACAGGAACCATCTGTGAACAAAGCATAGTTCTTTTCCTGATCAGAGAGATCACCATAGGGAGGAGCTTCCTCAGCACAGATTATTTTCTCCTCTGGAGGTTTGGTACAGGTCCCAAGGCCACTGCATGGACTATTTCTCGCTTCATCTGATCAAAGGCCGCTTGTTCTTCAGGTCCCCACTCAAAATTGTTTCTCTTACGAGTCACATCATGCAGAGGTTTGACAATCTGACTGAAACCAGGAATGTGTACTCTCCAAAATCCCACTGCACCCAAGAAAGAAAGGCTTTCCTTCTTATTGGTGGGAACTGCCATGGTAGAGACTTTGTTGATCACATCCTGTGGAATGTGACAGCGACCATCCTGCCACTGCACTCCCAGAAACTAAATTCCTCTGGCAGGTCCTTTGACCTTGTCTCTCTTAATGGCAAAACCTGCTTGCAACAGAATGTCAATGATTTTGTTACCTTTCTCGAAGACTTCCTCAGCAGTTTGGCCCCACACAATGATGTCGATATGCTGGATGTGCTCTGGAGCTTTACCTTTCTCCAGTGCATTGTGGATGACTGAATGACAGATGGTTGAGCTGTGTTTCCACCCCTGAGGGAAACGGCTGAACTGATACTGGATTCCTCTCCAGGTGAATGCAAACTGAGACCTGCACTCCTTTGCTATGGGAATAGAGAAGAAAGCATTAGTAATGTCTATGGTAGCATACCATTTAGCCTCCTTCGATTCCAGCTCATACTGGAGTTCCAGCATGTCCGGCACAGCTGCACTCATGGGTGGAGTCACCTCGTTGAGGGCACGAAAGTCAACTGTGAGTCTCCAGTCACCCGTAGGTTTACGCACAGTCCAGATGGGACTGTTGAAAGGTGAATGAGCTTTCGCAGTGACAGCCTGACTCTCCAATTGACGAATCAGCTGATGAATAGGCAACAAAGAGTCACTGTTAGTTCTGTACTACCTGTGGTGCACAGTTTGAGTAGCAATTGGCACTTCCAGATCCTCTATGTCATGATATCCCACAACTGCAGATTCATCAGAAAGTTCAGGTCTAATGGACAATTTCAATTTACCATCCTCAATCTCTACAGATGCTATTCCAAAAGCCCATTTGTGACCCTTAGGATCTTTGAAACAACCTTGTCTTAAAAAGTCAATTCTCAGAACGCAAGGTGCATCAGGACCAGTTACAATAGTGTGTTTCTTCCACTCTTTACCAGTTCAACTGATCTCAGCCTGTATCTTAGTTAACTCTTGAGATCCACCAGTGATTCCAAAAATAGATATGGACTCTGTCCCATTACAATTTGATGGCAATAAAGTACTCAGAGCACCTGTGTCAACTAAAGCCCTGTATTTCCAAACTTTTGAACTGCCAGGCCACCTAATGAATACATTCCAATAGATTCGGTTCTCTCCACTATCCCTTTCCTCCTCCTGGCTGGAGGCAGGGCACCCCTAATGCTGAACATGGCATGTGGGGTGTACACAGTGATTGGTGTTGTTGGGAGAGAAATTGCAATTGTTGGAATAATTGCAGTTGCTCTGGGGAGCTGAAGAAGTGACAGCTACTATTCTGGCATTGTTGCCTCTGTTTCTGCCACTCTGCAGATCCCTGACTCTCTTTGAAAGAGCTGAAGTAGGTTGACCATCCCAATTGTTCATGTTCTCCCCGTATGTGTCATGTAGAATTATCCACAGTCTAGGTGCTGATGTCTAGGTGGAATTTGTCTCCTCCTGGGCTGGAATTGCCTTGCAGGAGGTGGGTGTCTGTTCCTGATGGCAGAAACATGCACCCATTCAGATGATGCAGGAATGGTATCCCTTACCAGACTGGAAATTGAGGTTTTTACATCCTCCTTCAGCTCTTTCATGCTCTCTTTGATGCCATCCTTAATGTCATCTTTCATCCCCTTTATCTCTGTTGTCATAGTTTGTATGGCAGAGACTAGGCCACAATGTGACAAGCTGTCCTCTACCTGCCTCAGCTGGTCAGTGAATTCACCAACAGTGAAAGACCTTCCATTATCACTCCTTGATAGAAACTTGCTAGCCAAGATGTTAGCATAGGATGAAGGGGCAAGCTTAATCAGCTTCTTCATGAGACCTGTTCCAAGAGGAATCTTATCAGGCTCATGAGTGCCATGATCTCCATAAAGCACTTCCTTCACAGCAAACTCCTTCAGAAGCTTATTTCCCTGCTCAATGGTGTTCCACTTCTTGGCAGCCCATGGCAGATCATCTCGGGAAGGATATCTCATAGCCACAGCCAACAGAAGGTGTGTCCACAAGCTAACCTTACCAAGAGGACTTGCCAGGTATTTGTCCACTCCACTCTCCTTAGTGAGTGGCCCTAGCTGCTTGGCAGATTTGTCTCCTACCTGCAGGGCATTGGCACCAATGCTACGGCATCTCACTAGCCAGCTTAGGATTGGTTCACCTGATTCCCTTGAGTATTCCTTCCTAACTTCCCTGACCTCTCTGAGTGGATCATTGGAGTCCTGGATGTCATCCTCCTCCTCCTCTTCCTCTTGTTGATCTGGATGTCCCTGGCCTAGAAATAGAACTTTCCTCATAGCACTCTTAAACTCATTGGAACCATCCTCTTTCTTGGCAGCCAACCTCACAGTGCTCCTCTCAGAGTACTGGGATCTGAGCATGTTCGCCAAATCCAGGAGACTATATGTCTTCTCTTCCTTCTCTTGCTCACCAGAGGTCCCCTCTCTTGCATCCTCTTTTGAATCACATTTTGTCAACTGTGGTGTCTTAGCTTTTGCCTTAGCAGGCACCAAAATGTCCTGAGCTGCCACAGACATGTCTACTGGAGGGTTTGAATCACTGGGGGTCTGACCTGAGGCCTGTGAGTTCAGATCTGCCTTAGAGCTAGAAGGGTTCTAGTTGTCTGCTGGCTGAGGATTTGAACTGGCTGAGTTAATGTTACTAGTGTTATTAATAGAGGGAACATCCTGGCTTTGAGTAGTCACCTGTGTTCCTGGGAATCCTGCCAATCCTGCTGTGTTATCATTCCCACTAGGAACATTGGCAGCTTTCCCAGAATCTGGAGAGGGAAGTGTAGTGGCTGTCCCTTGCTGGGAAGGAGGTGGTGTTCCTTGCTGTGCCCCTGAGTTATCTTTGGTTTGGTTTCCACTGGATTTTTTTATCTTTTGTTTTGGACACAGAGACCTTCCTGGTGTTTACATCCATTGCACTCGAATTTTTCACACATAATGACAGAATTAATATGAAAATCAAAATTACAAGACCTAAAATCACATGCAACAGAAATTCCACACTCCGATGTGAAAATAATTCTGAACAAGGGTCTGGCATCTCAGCTCTGGGTAAGATAACCCTCATCAATTCAGTAGATAAAGCAGTAGAAGTACCTTGATTGCCTGTAACATTATTGGTAAATACCCCCGTAATATTACTAGTAAAATTTTCAGTTACATTGAAACCAGCATTCCCAAGAATGAGATCACCCCAATTCCAGAGAATGGTTGTGAGTTTAGCTTTGACCTTCTTAGAAAGTACATTAAGAAAGAAATAACCAATTTAGGCTTTGATCCAATTGCACACAAAAAAACAGAAAACAGACCACACAATAGCCCCCACTAAGTAAAATAGTGGCTTCATTAGCTTCATTCTGATTCCCAGAGTTAATTAACAATCACTCAAAATTAATTGGCCCCTCATTGGAGTGCCAAATAAGAATATATGATGGTTTGGGTCTTCCCTGCACCCCCACACTTTAGAAATCACCCAGACTAGACTCAGTCGGTTCTGGAAATATGAATGAAGCTATTTATTTACAGCTAGCACAATATACAAGCAGATATCTACAGTATATACAGTTACATACAGAAATATACAAGGTAAAAGGTAATACAGAAACACAACTCCCCTCCCAGAAACCTGAGTCCCCAGGAGGGGCTCTCAACCACCCCTGCACCTTCCCCTTGCCCCTCTCAACTGTACCCCAGTCCCAAGGAAGAATTGAGGCTAGGCCAGAGGTTAAGAAAGCAAAGTGGGCTAGGCCAAATGGAAGGTGAGGCTAGGGAGTAAGGTGTTGCTCAACCAGCAGCCCAAGTGAGAGTGAGTGAAAATGGCAAGAGTATTATCTAATGTTTTCATTTCTCCTTCCCATACTCCTTAGCAAGACACTGAGGGAAGTAGACATCACCATTGTTTTCCTTTCACAGCTTATGAGCTAGTTCTTCACACCAAAACAGCTAGCTTCAAACTAGCACAATAACTTAGAAAGCTTGGACATGCTATAGGGCTCATCAGCATCTCACAGTTAATTAAAGGAGTGGAAAGCAGCAAGACTTGCTCCCCTCTGGATGAATAATTCATTGCCGGTATCCATTATTAAAGTTAGTTACTTCCCCACAATGATTTCTATCCTGAAATGCATTGGTCTCAGAAATGAGAGATAAATTGCAACAAGGCCCACAGCTATATTAATAAATTGAAATGAACATTTATTTGGTCATCTAATCAGAACTGTAGTTGTTTCCAAATGGTGCAGTAATGTATTACACTGACAGCCAATACCTGCTGCAAGGAATAATTAACAGAACACTTCCTTGAGAAATTCTGTTTCACTGAATGCAAAAGTTTTCCTACTCATTTTATTCCCTTTAGACTGTTTCGGTTTAGCTGTTTTGCAGTAGAGCTCTATAGCAGACTTTGTATCAATAAACAAGGGAAAGTTCTGTTTGAAGTGCCTGCAAGAAGTCATAAACTTTCAAATAAAACAAGAAAGCCTAAAATAGTATTCTTATTAACTCTGTATTAAAGATGTAATGATATGATATTCAGTTTGAACAGTATCTGAAGAATGTCTTCATTTTTTCAAAACTTGGGTTAATGTCTCAATCAAAAAAAGTAAATAAAAATTAATAGTTTGTTGATTTCCTAACTGGTTTGGACTAATGAAGTCTGTTTTCTCTATAGACAAACCTCATGTTCAATTCACTAACTCCACTTCTATTTATTTTTAAATATATTTACTTAGATTACTAGACAAAGAAATGCAACATCAAAGTTCATAGGATCATAGGCTGTTAGGGGTTGGAAGGGACCCAAAGAGATCATCAAGACCAACCCTTCCTGTTAGAGCAGGACAATACTATCTAACACAAACCACAGAGGAATACATCCAGATGGGCCTTGAAAGCCTCCATAGAAGACACCCAACAACCCCTCTGGGTAGCCTATTCCAGTGCTCTGTGACCCTTACAGTATAGAAGTTCCCCTTTGTGTTGAGGTGGAACACTTCTGCTACAACTTACACCCATTGCTTCTTGTCCTATCACAGGGAGCAAGTGAGAAGCGCCTGTCCCCTCCCTCCTGGCCAGCCTTCAGATACTTATAAACATTTATCAAATCCCCTCTAAGCCTTCTTTTCTCCAGACTACAAAGCCCCAGGTCCCTCAGCCTCTCCTCATAAGCAATGCCCTCCAGTCCTGTCATCATCCTCGTAGCCCTCTGCTGGGCTCTCTCCAGCAGATCCCTGTCCCTGTTAAACTGGGGAGCCCAAAACTGAGCACAGTATTCAAGATGAGGTCTCACCAGGGCAGAGTAGAGGGGGAGGAGAACCTCCCTTGATCTGCTGGACACACTCTTCCTAATACACCCCAGGATCCCACTGGCCTTCTTGTGCCCCACAAGGGCACGTTGCTGTGCCATGGTTAACTTGTTATCCACCAGGACTCCCAGGTCCCTCTCCACAGGACTGCTTTCTAGCCTGTACTGGTGCAGTTTATTATTCCTCCCCAGGTGCAGGACTCTGTGCTTGCCCTTGTTGAACTTCATCTGGTTCCTCTGTGCCCAGCTCTCCAGTCTGTCCAGGTCTCTCTGGATGGCCACACAGCCTTCAGCTGTATCAGCCAAGCCTCCCAGCTTGATGTTGTCAGCAAACTTGTTGAGCAGACACTCTGTGCCCTCATCAATGTAATTGATGAAGATGTTGAACAGGACTGGCCCCAGCACTGATCCCTGGGGGACACCACTAGTCACAGCTCTCCAGCTGGACCTAGCACCATTGATCACCACCCTCTGAACTGTGTCTTGCAACCAGTTCCTGATCCACCTCACTGTCTGCTCTTCCATCCCACACTTCCTCAGCTTGCTCACTAAAATGTCATGGGAGATGGTGTCAAAGGCCTTGCTAAGGTCAAGGTAGACTACATCCACTAGTTTCCCTGAATCTGCCCATTCAGTTATAGCATCATAAAATGCTATCAGGATAGTTGATCATGACATCCCCTTGGTAAGCCCATGCTGAATGCTCCTGATAACCTTCTTCTCTTCCAAGTGCCTTGAGATGCCTTCCAGCAGGAGCCGCTCCATCATTTAGCCAGGGATGGAGGTGAGGCTGACTGGTCTGTAGTTTCCTGGAATCTCTTTCTTGCTGTTTTTGAAGACCGGAGTGACATTGGCTCTCTTCCAGTCCTCAGGCACCTCTCCTGTCTGCCACAATTTGGCAAGGATCATCTAGTTCCAGCCCCCCTGCCATGGGCAGAGACAACTTACTCTAGATGAGGCTATCCAGAGTCTCATTACTCTGATGGATATCACCATGAGGAAAGATGCACCAGAGCACCATTGCAAAGCAGCACCACGTTATATACAATTTCAGTAAAACTCAGGAGTGGTGTAAAGCTGCTGTATGTTAACATTGTGAACAGCTTACATTATAACACAGGGAGAAAATTAGAACTGTTCATCAAACAAAGACTCTTTCCCAAAAAGAATAATTTCAGTTTCTTTCTTATTTTTTAAACTAGTTTAATGTCTTAAATTTGTTAGCTACATATGAAATATTTTCTAGTGAAAGGTTTTTCAGGATAGCATTTTCTGTTTTCCACTTAAAATGTTATTTAAAAAGCACAACCAAAACCTCTGAAATTGTCTGTATTTAATTTAATAGGTTTTGGAATAATCATTACATGGGTTTAGGGAATAATTCATGCATGGGTGTGGAATTAGACAGCTTGACTGAGTCTGAGCTTGCAATTTTTTTTATTTGGGGATTCAGCCACATAAAGAGATTCGAATGTGCAGCCTGCTTCTTCCTGGTATGCATTCATCCACCATGGGAATGTAAAGCTTGTGTGTTTAAAGAACGGTGTCAAAATTGCTTTGTAAAGAAGCGGGGAGAAAGCCCCAGACCAAGTGACAGGACTAAGTTAGTGTGCTAATCATGTTCGTTCGTCTTGTAAGCAAAGGAGTTCCACTGTAGAATTTAAATTAAATGAATGGTGTTTCAGACATGCAGTTAGTGATTTTATATGGTCAGTTCATTTTTCTTCTTCTGGGAATTCAATTTGTTCCTATTATGCCAAGGTCACAGACTGGGGAATCTCAGAGAACATTACTTCTCTGCCTTTGATGCAAAGGGTCAGCGGATTAGTACAAAGGAGAATTAATCCAGTGTGCTCACTCACTAAATGGTACGTAAGTCATTTGTAATGAATGACTCGGGATTTGTATTCGTTTGCTTGAAGAAAATAGAAGCAAGCCTGGAAACAATGACTTCATAAATGAATATTCAAGGAAAAGTATTATTTCATTGTCAGATCTAATTGCTAGGTTTACCTTATTAGTAGATGCTTTCTGTAGCTGAGTTTGACATACATCTGTTTGCACACTGTTATTAGTCAAGACTCAATGAAGTCTTGTAATTAGTACCTCCACATTATCTCATGCAGTGAAAAAAGACTAAAACAGATGACACACTTTGTCTCAGCTTTGCTCTTTTCTGATACAGAAGTACTTAAGAAGTGTGAGCTCATCAGAGTGCCATATGGAGTCAACAGAAAGTATAATAGCGTTTTCACAAAGGAGAGCATAAAAGCTCATTAAGACCTAAAAGATAAGGCCTCAGTGAGACACAGTGGTACTGCACAGTTGTAATATAACATTTTACCAGTATGACTGCACTGATACTAGCCTTTGTGTCCAGTTCTCTTTCTCAGTCAAAAGGACATTTGTCTGCCCGTGTGGTTTATTCCCTACCTAGTGCAGGAAATCCAAGGTGGTTACAAGCACATTTGATTTCAGCCTCTCAGTTGAGTCATTCAGTTAACAATCCTTCCCAAAGAAATATAAACTCTAGTTTTTAAATTATTATTAAGACCTTGGATAAGTTAATCTGTTAAGAGCTTGGATAAGTTAAATAATCAGATAATACCTAAGCTTGTATACTGGATGAAAGCTGGCCAGAAATATTTCAAAAACCAACATGTACAGAAAATTTCCTACTGTTATGAACTAGCCAGAAGAAAACAAAATGACAGAGTGATTTAATTCCTTCGACATAGTGTCTTTAGTTGTAAGTACTTGCTGGGCTGATACTAGAGCCCTGCAGTTTGCTACCATTTGCATCATTGCGGTCTATATTGATCTAACTATGCCACATGTTCCTGCTTTATTATTTTGCTACTCAGGAGTAACTATCTTAAGTGATTACGTCACAAATGTTATTGTATTACTGTGATTTCAAGAATTATTCAAGATGGGTCACTTCATTACTAAGATCCCAGAGGTGCTGTATATAGTTGTGGTGGTTTGGCTGTTACCCGCCCCCCCCCCCAACACACACACTTTAAAAGGTACCCCAGCTAACTCAGACGGGCTCTGGGAATATGAATGAAGCTATTTATTTACAGCTAGCACAATATACAAGCAGATATTTACAGTATATACAATTATATACAGAAATACACAATGTAAAAGTAATACAGAAACACAACTCCCCTCCCAGAAACCTGAGTCCCCAGGAGGGGCTCTAAACCACCCCTGCACCTTCCCCCTGCCCCTCTCAACCTTACCCCAATCTTAAGGAAGAAAAGAGGTTCAGCCAAGAGGTTAAGAAGCAAGGTTAGTGGCACTGAGGTTAGGGAGATGCAGCTCAGTCAAAGCCCAGCCTGAAAGGTGAAGACAAAATGGCAAAAATGTTATCTAATGTTTACATGCTTCTTCAGCGAGACTCTGAGGGAAGGAGACATCACCAATGTTTTCCTTTCACAGCCAATTATCTGCTTTTTCTTACCAAAAACATTCTAGCTTGCTTCAAACTAGCACAATAGTAAAGCTGCATTAGTTTAAGTTCAGTGGAAGCTGGTAGGTGCTTATGCACAGCTAAGGCTCTCTGTTCTTTAGCTCAAGCCTATCAATGCTGCCACTGATGCATTTTTAGGTACATACCACTGAGCATGTTGAGCCAAGATAAAAATGGGTTCATAAGCAGCATCAGTGATCTACTGCAGGTTCTTTGTCTTTGCAAAGACACGGAGGAGCTTGTCGTGAAATAGCATAACTGCAATGGTTTGTAACCTTCAAGTAAGATTTGCAATAATAATGTTGCTTCTTGCTTTGGACACTGTCTCGATGACTACAGACATCTAGAATCAATCATGTGCTGTGCACTTATCTGATCAAAACATTTTTAGAAGGAATAGACAGTAATCTGGGACTTTCTTATATTCCAGAGTTACTCCATAGAGAAATGTTTTTCCCAGTCTGAATGGAACTAAGCACAAATCTCATCAAAAGGAATCACTCATATAAGCATTCTGCTCTGTACCTTAAACCTATATTACTAGAAAAGACTAGGAAATCTGCAGAAATAGAAACAAAGACTGAAGCTACCTCAGCAGATGACTAAAGAAAGGATGTACTGGGTTTGCACATAGCAGAAAATATCTTGGCTTGATTAGGAAATTACTATCAGGGTAAGATTGTTGCGGAGGGCAGGATTTGATACGTGGCCAAGTCGAGAATTTATCAAAAATAGATATTTTTTATTATTTTCTCAAAAACCCGCCCCTACAACTATATATACAAAGATTAATTTAGTTTGATAAACAGGTTCAGTTGCATAAGAATTAAATCTACAAGGATACCATCAATAATCTGACCATATTGGGAGTCAGAAGTTGGAAAAGTACTCAGCTATTAATTAATAGCGGTTTCTTACTAAATTAAGCTAAGCCAAATAACTCACTCAGGCTAACTCATGCGGTCTGTCCCTCTCTTCCTTTCCAGTGGCTGCAGGAGTCGTTAAGGGTCGTTAAGGGTCGTTAGGCACACAAAGGTGTCAACAAGAAAGTGAATCCTTGGTCTCTCTGCAGTCCAGGCACAGGGGAGTGTGTGAGCTCAGGCAGACACTTACGTCCAGGCACAGGCAAACTCCAAAGCGGGAACCCCAAAGGCGGGAAGACCCCCAATATTTATAACCTTCGCTAGACAAAGGGCAGAGTTACCACACCTTAGGCGCGAAAGCGCACAGCCAATCCCAGCCTGGCTCCAGCGCGGGAACTCACGGGGCAGTCCTCCCCCCCTTCACAGCTGCAGGGCAGGCGGGGGGGGGGGGGGGGGGGGGGGGGCGGGAACCAGGCAGCTTTTCCCCTTTCCTCCCGAAGTCCGGGCAGGAGAGGAATTTAGGGGTACAGGACTCCAGGACAAAGATGCAATTTAATTTTAGTATCCTATGTGTTTGTGTTGGTTGATACACCACTGGCCTGCTACTCCCTACGGAAATGCAGAGCAGCCTTTCAGGCAGAGCAGGCTTGCTTTTTTATCCTAGATGAAGTAAAGGGCAAGACGACCATATCACCATGGGGATGTGCAGTGCAGTGCTTGCAACTCTGCCTTCGTAGTTACAGTTACAGGGGATACCACCTCTGACTGTGGTCCACACTCTCTCTTGCACTCTCACTACTTCTGTGGAAGGGTGATATGGCACTCTGCTGCTGTACAGTGTGTGAAACACGCTAGTTAAAATCCAAATATACCTTTTTATTTACAGTATCCTACTGTGCCTGTTTGTAATGGAGGCACATTTCTTTCCTATTTGGTACTATTAATACACAAAATTATATAAAGTGTACATTAAGACTATATATGGACTACATAAGAAGCTTGTTTGATATTTAAAACATCTGAATATTAATATTGGCAACATTGGTTGTTACAAACAGCTTACACCTATTTGGTTGGTTAACATGCAAAGGAAGATTAATGTTTTAAAATCTGGTCATTAAGTATGGTAACAAATGTTTTCTAGTGAGGTTATTGCTACCATAAACTTTAATCAATGGTTCATATGCAGCAGACTCTGGTTCAATGTTCTGACTAATGATGAATTAACTATTTCTTAGCAGTTAATAAAGACTTTTCACCAATCTGCATACAGAACATGATTTCATGTGTTGGCACTTAACATTGTCCCCAGGGTGTTAAATCTATACCAAAATCCTTGTGAGAGGAGATGAAAAGCAGCAAATTTAATGCCTTCTCATTAAATATTTTTTTATCTTTAACCACTAAAAGAAATTAAAAAAAAAAAAAGTTTTAAAAATGGGAAGTCTGGTTATTTAATGACCTATTGTTTGCTGAATAGTATCAGTTACACTCTTGATCCTTCTCTTTTTCCTCTTTATTTGAGTGTTTTTTTTTTTTTTGTTGGTTTTTTTTTTCACTCCAGTCTCAAGAGATTGATCTGGAAGTAATTAATGACCTACAAAAGTGAAAAGGTTGGGGATGAAGGTGGGAGTTGCCTAATTTTTCTAAAAGCTAACTAGAGTTGGTGTGAAAAAAAAAAATCACTAGCAAGCACTAATAAATATATGTCTCTTAATACTAAATGGAAAAAGCTACACCTAACCTTTCTAAATAACCTAAGGGCAGAGGTTTGCTTTTCAATGAAAAGGTCATCTAGAATGAATTAAAGTAATTTTCCTGCTGAGGTCCAAGCGTGTGGCTTCACTTTCAAGGTTAGAATGACGTTGTTCCAACCTGTGTATCTTACAGATGTACCCTCACAGAATGCATTGTAAAATGCTGTGTTGTTTCATTCAGCCAAGGAAACCAAAATTGTGACAATCAATATATGACTTTGCAAGACCAAACTTCCAAATTGCTATTAAATGCAAAATAGTTTTACTAGTTAGTTATTTATTCAGTTTTCACTCTTTTAGTGGCTGTCATTTAATCCTTCTTGTGTTTTAATATTGTTCATTCTTTTTCTCTGTTAAATGTTTTGGTTGATATCTTGACCTCAAGAAAATACAGGAGCAGGAATTTTTTACTACCAGGATAACAAAGTGTTCAAGACTGAGATAAACTGTATGTCCCAATATTGTGAAAAACCTTGTTTTGAGCTAAATTTCTGAGGAATGTTAAGCAAGCATCCTGTTTGTACTCACTGTCCTGAAAATCCCCTCCTGCATGAGCTCAGATCCCCCCAGGAGCTCCCCAATATTTAACAGCTGGACAAGAAGCCAGCTGGGGAATGCAGAGTGAACTTGTGTATGCTACCATGGGACCACCTGCCTGACTGCAGTTTGCATGGACTGAAAGACCACCATTCTGGACCACCATATCTGGAACTGAGCTCTTGTTACCTAACACACATAGGAGGTGAAGGCTTCCTGTTGTGACAAATGATGCTGATTCTGACCCAACCACAGTCTAGTAGCTCCTGATTTATCAACAGCAGTGGTCAATTTGGAGAAACCAGCTGGACAACAGGGGCTCAACCCTGGAAACCCCTTACCACACCAAGCATGCCCATTGGACAGTGGGCCTAGCTAAGCAAATCACTCCTGGAAAATGCTAAGTGATTCTCAGAAAAAAAACATGCATATTCAATGAGGCAGCCAGGTAAAAGAAAAGAAGCTCCAATATAAGTTGTGTAAATGCAATAAAGCTAGCCATGTGTTTGATGCCATTTGTGCCTTAATTCTGTGCCTGAGAATCCAAATCTCCCACACACGTAATTCCTTCAGACTTGGACATAAGGTTAGACATTGGGACAACACATTTAAGATTTCTACACATCAAAATAAAAGGCACACAGACAAATCTGTATAGGTTACATTTGGTTTTGGTAAAGTATTTTTCCCAAATATCTTACCCCAAAAATCGCTTCAACAAAGACATATACTCAGGAAACCAAATCAGCAAAGTACAGGAGATAGTGCTTTGCCTCCAACATTGGCATAAGATAGATGCAATTTTTTTCAAACAGCTTTTACCTCCATCAAGGATAATAGGAAAAAACCTGGAAGTGGAATAAAATATCATCAGGACTCCTCTGTGGCAGATCTTTATGGATCATTCCACCACCTTATGTGACCTGTAACTTACTCCCTCCTTAGCTATCTTATGACAGTTATTCTCCCACACAAAACTGGGTGGCTGGAGTCTCTTAAGAGTATGAGATGCACAGGGGAGGAACACTGATGGAGAGGTGGGAGATTGCTAACTGTGTGAGTGCAGCATCTATATCCACTATCATTTTAATACAACATTCAACTCTAAATATTGCACTGAATTTCTGCTTTGTCAGCTTCTTGGATGAGTAACTTCTAAATCACAATGGATATTTCTGAGAAAAACAATTTTGGTGCTAGACTTCTGGATTGACCGTTATCTATACAATATGAGAAGCACAAAAAGTACTGATCAAAATAAGAGATGTAGGCAATCAACTGTGTGGGAAACTGTTAAATGCCTCTATCCAAATCTTTTATTTCTCTCTCTCATTTTTTTTTTTAACTATGTGTGTGTGTGTGTGCATGTGTGTATGCTTTCGTTCTAAAACATCCCTCTGTTGCGGACAGGTTCCAAAGGAGGTTTCCAGCTTGTAAAGGTTAACTGTGCAGAAATTAAAGCTTTGTGCATTTTTGCAAAGGTCGTACTCATCAGTAGTTCCAGAAGAACTGTGGGGAAGGGCTATAGTAACTATTCAATGATTGAACAATGGCTACAGGTTTCATTTCCTTTAAGAATATTGTTACAATCGCTGATTGTGTCACCAAAAAGATAAAGAGGCTGTTTGCACCTTGAAATTCAATTTGTACATTACTCAAATCTGCCCCACCTCTCTCCTTCACAGTGCCTAGCAGCTGCTTGCTGGCATTCTAAATTTCAAATGCCTGAGCTACCGGAAGCAGTTTAATAAATGGGATAGGTTTTGGTTAATGTAGCAAGCTGAAAATAGACAATGATGCAATGCATATCTCAACAAGAATCATAGAGTCAGATCAAAACTCTATGTGCTGAGGAAGGCTGCTGTGGCAGAGAGTTCAAGCAAAGATGTATAATGATGTTTCAATAACACCTTGAAGGTCCAAAAAGCACCAATATATAAGATTTAGACCTGTAATCCTGTTATGTCTTTAAGCATCTGCTACAGGTGACTGCACAGTCATGAAGTTCCAATCTAGATTAAGTATCTGACATTGACTGAGTTCCAGCAAGGGCACTGCACACTTCACCACAAAGCCCTGATTTTATATGAAAGAAGAAGAAAATACTGTGGGTTTTTTTTGTTTTATAACTAGGAAAGTAAATAAACACTTGCTATGCTGTGTACAAAAGAATTATATAAATACATCAAGTTTGATTATTAATTCACCATCAGACAAAAGGTTTGCATGTTTTAACATTGTTCCAGACAAATATTTGGTACAGAACTTGCCCTCATCCGGTGTCAGTCAGTGATTTTAATGCTAGAAAACATATTTTTAGCCAGTTCTTGTTTATCTGAGCCATAGATGCTCAGAATTGGTATTATGTTAAAATTTCTCCTCAGAAACCTGCAGAATCACAGTTTTACACAATAGCATTTAGTTAAGGTATTAGCCAACTATGTCCTGTGAAAAGGAGTTGAAGATATCACTGAAGAATATCACTTTTTCTCCTACGCATAAAGCAAGCATGACTAACACATACTCATTGGAAAAGTCTAAATTACAAACTCAGATAATTTTTTACTTGAGGTGTCTTAATAATGCACAGTAAGAGTTTCAGACTGGAGAAGCAGGCTCCTTCTGAGTAACTGAATGCCAGGTCTTGAATCTGGGCACCATTCTCTTACTAGCAAATGTTTGTGTTGCCTCCATTTAATTGGCTTTGCAGAATGTGAACTCATAAAAGAATGGCTTTGTATTTCTCTACTTTTTCCCAAAATATGTGCTATGTTACAAGATAATTACAAAATGTTAGAATTGTTTCTGAATGCATTTTTGTAGTTTTGAAAGCTAATAGTTTTCTCAATGTTGTACCATAATCCTGTAGTCCAATTTCACACATTTAATTTTACTCTTGCTTCATTTTCATCTGGGTTGTTGTGGTGGAGGGGTTTCTCTTATTCCTCCTTTGTTAGGGGGAGGTGAGAAATTAATTTGAGGCTGTATTAATTTTTTATAAAATTATTTATTTAAATTAATATTTATATATTTCTACCACCCCCAACCACTATGTAATCAAGTTTGTTGTGCAAGGTTATGAAAACAGTAGGGATATATTTACAAGGATTGGATTATTAACTGGAAATATCAAATTATCAACAACTATAGACAGAGAGAAAGATTCCCTTAGGCTTAATGCCTCTTAACAACTATACTGTTTGCCCAGCAGGGGCTGAAACTGTGTGTGCTCTTCAGACAGAGGTAACTTATATTACAAAGGAATTAAAGCTTGCTTAAATGTGTTGCTCTTAAGTATTAATTATTAATCACCCTCCCAGGAATGTGTCACAGCGTGTGCCCAGTATTTGGGTCTTGGTGAAGTCTGGAATCTGTCCCGGCTTGCAGGAGAATGATAAGTGCTCCTGGTCTCTGGGTTAAACAGGATTTCTCTGACCTTGTCTCCTGGGGTGAAGTGGTCTCTGCCTTGGTGCTGCTGCTTCTGGATGCTATGTGTGTCCAGGGATGATCAGCTGGCAGGACTTCCAGGTGCAGGAGAAGGATTTGTCCATGCAGCTACTGACACGGTCATCTGTACAGCTAGCAGGCTGTGTTTGTAGGTTAGCAGACAGTCTGGAAGGGTCTGCTGAGTCTGGATCTTTCCAGGCTTACAGGACAGTTGGCAAGCAGGGTCTGCCGGGCTTCAGGGAGACTTGAGACTCCATAGATAAATGCAAGATAGCAAGCCAGTATGTACGGCTGCTCTAGGCTTAAGCAGGGGGCTCTCAGCTCCCCATAAATGTATCAAATGTAGGCATGTATGCGCTCTGCTTCTCAAAGGGTTTGCAGACAGCTTAGCTGCGCCTTGAGATCAATTGCAAGAGGTCTGAGCCTCAGTAATGTTTGCAAGAGAGTGAGGGCCTGATCCTGTGTCTAGGCCATGCAAGCAGGTCTGTGCTGCTATGTGGATCAGAGAGCTGAGTCTGAACAGCTAAGTCTGGACCTCTGAACACTCTGAACACATGGTGCTCCTTTGCACTCCTCTTTATAGACTCTGAGCCTAGATTCGTGGCTCATTTGGCCATCTAAAGTGACCAATCAAGTTGGCAGTAAGCCCAAACCTTACCTTAATAGGCAGTAGCTGTTTGCCTGGACCCTCCCAATAGGGAATTACCTGGGCGGACCCCAGAGGTACACGGACTGGGCATGTGTGTGTTACACAACCATTACACAACCAGTATGTTTAGAAAAACATGTCCAGGCATGTAGAGGCATAGAGAGGCCTAAGTTTTTGGGGCTGTATTCCCTCCACCACAGTTGTCCATGCTTCATCTCCTCATATCCACCAAAACCACCCCCCATACAGTTCAGAGTCCATTGTGGTTCCTTTAAAATTTAAAAACTATCAGAATACCAAATCAATAAAGTGTTTGGTCTCTGATAAGTCATCTGCCATGAATAACAAATATTTAAGTCAGCAGTTTGTAAACAAGCCACGGGCTAATATTTGTTTGCATGAACTATTCATCACAGATGCATAAAAGAGATGTTGTGGAAATCAGGATTAGTTTACAAATGATTCACATAGAGGAAGAAAAGCTGTAGTCATCAGATATTTAATTCGCAATTAATAATTAAACCAGTTCTCTTAAGGATGCTGAGACTACCAAGATCACAGGATCACATGGTCAAAGGTGTTGTGGAGGCAGGAATTAATGTGTGGGTGAGTCAGGAATTTTTATACAATGTGATAGTTAACAACAACAATCTGCAGAGTTTGTCAGGAGTCCCTGGAGCACAGGCAGGTACCCAAAATCAGAATGTTCCTAGCAACAATGATAACACGTCAGGGTTGGCAGGCATCTCAGGAGGAGAGGCAAATAATCACACTAATGCTGGTAACGCTAGCCCAGTCAGTCTAAATCCTCAGCCAATTCGAATCCCCAGCCAGCAGACCAGGATCAGAGCCCTGTTAAATCTCAGGCAGATTGCTTGAGAATATCTACAGGGATGCCATAGATAATCTGACTATTTTGGAAGTCAGAAGTTGGAAAAGGCTTCAGCTATTAATTAATAGCGTTTTTCTTACTAATAAAGGTGAGCCAAAATAACTCACGATCATCATGACTTCCTAGTGCGGCCTGTCCCTGTGTTCATTTTCAGCAGCTGCCAGTGGATCATTAAGGGTCGTTAAGCTTACAAAGGGTGTCAATAGGTGAAGCAGTCTTTGAAGCCCTTTCTGTATCCAGGCGAGGCGAGGGGGGGGGGAGAACTCTCAGGCAAGCATGAAGGTTCAGGCAGTAACGAACTCCAAGCGGGGACGAACTCCAAGGTGGGAACCCCAATAGCAGGAAACCTCCAATATTTATACCCTCTCTAGACAAAGAGCAGAGTTACCACTTCCTTAGGCGTGAAAGGGAACAGCCAATCCCAGCCCGCCCAATTCCAGCGTGAGCACTGCACGGGGCACTCATCATGCAGGCAGGACCCATTTGCTCACCCCCTTCATGCCTGCAGGACAGGCGAAGGCGGGGGGTGGGAACCAGGCGGCTTTTCCCCTCCCATTCAAGTCACGGCAGGAGAGGAATTTAGGGGTATACAGGACTCCAGGACAAATGATATTAGGGGTTGGAAGGGACCCAAAGAGATCATCGAGTCCAACCCTTCCTGTTAGAGCAGGACAATACTAACACAAACCACAGAGGAACACATCCAGATGGGCCTTGAAAGCCTCCATAGAAGACACCCAACAACCCCTCTGGGTAGCCTATTCCAGTGCTCTGTGACCCTTACAGTATAGAAGTTCCCCTTTGTGTTGAGGTGGAACACTTCTGCTACAACTTACACCCATTGCTTCTTGTCCTATCACAGGGAGCAAGTGAGAAGCGCCTGTCCCCTCCCTCCTGGCCAGCCTTCAGATACTTATAAACATTTATCAAATCCCCTCTAAGCCTTCTTTTCTCCAGACTACAAAGCCCCAGGTCCCTCAGCCTCTCCTCATAAGCAATGCCCTCCAGTCCTGTCATCATCCTCGTAGCCCTCTGCTGGGCTCTCTCCAGCAGATCCCTGTCCCTGTTAAACTGGGGAGCCCAAAACTGAGCACAGTATTCAAGATGAGGTCTCACCAGGGCAGAGTAGAGGGGGAGGAGAACCTCCCTTGATCTGCTGGACACACTCTTCCTAATACACCCCAGGATCCCACTGGCCTTCTTGTGCCCCACAAGGGCACGTTGCTGTGCCATGGTTAACTTGTTATCCACCAGGACTCCCAGGTCCCTCTCCACAGGACTGCTTTCTAGCCTGTACTGGTGCAGTTTATTATTCCTCCCCAGGTGCAGGACTCTGTGCTTGCCCTTGTTGAACTTCATCTGGTTCCTCTGTGCCCAGCTCTCCAGTCTGTCCAGGTCTCTCTGGATGGCCACACAGCCTTCAGCTGTATCAGCCAAGCCTCCCAGCTTGATGTTGTCAGCAAACTTGTTGAGCAGACACTCTGTGCCCTCATCAATGTAATTGATGAAGATGTTGAACAGGACTGGCCCCAGCACTGATCCCTGGGGGACACCACTAGTCACAGCTCTCCAGCTGGACCTAGCACCATTGATCACCACCCTCTGAACTGTGTCTTGCAACCAGTTCCTGATCCACCTCACTGTCTGCTCTTCCATCCCACACTTCCTCAGCTTGCTCACTAAAATGTCATGGGAGATGGTGTCAAAGGCCTTGCTAAGGTCAAGGTAGACTACATCCACTAGTTTCCCTGAATCTGCCCATTCAGTTATAGCATCATAAAATGCTATCAGGATAGTTGATCATGACATCCCCTTGGTAAGCCCATGCTGAATGCTCCTGATAACCTTCTTCTCTTCCAAGTGCCTTGAGATGCCTTCCAGCAGGAGCCGCTCCATCATTTAGCCAGGGATGGAGGTGAGGCTGACTGGTCTGTAGTTTCCTGGAATCTCTTTCTTGCTGTTTTTGAAGACCGGAGTGACATTGGCTCTCTTCCAGTCCTCAGGCATCTCTTCTGTCTGCCATAATTTGGCAAAGATGATGGAGAGTGACAGAGTGATAATACCATCCAGTTCTCTCAGCACCCTTGGGTGTATCTCATTGGGGCCCATGGACTTGTTAATGTTTAATTTGTGTAACTGATCTCCAACCCAGTCTGCACGGACCAGTGGGGGGTATTCCCTCCTCCAGGCTTCCCCTCCTTCATCCAGGATCTGGAATACATAGGGGAGTTCAGCCTCAGGTGTAAAGACTGAAGCAAAGAAGCCATTCAGCAACTCTGCCTTCTCTGCATCCTCAATTATCAAGGCTGTCTCCTCATTCAGCAGTTCCTCCACACCTTCCTTGTTCTTCCTTTTTCTACTGATGTATTTGAAGAAGCCTTCTTGTTCTGTTTTACTTCCTTTGCCAGCTTCAGTTCCAAGAGGACTTTGGCCTTCCTTGTTGTCTTCCTACATGCCCTGACTACTTCTCTGTAGTTCTCCCAAGTGACTAGTCCCTTTTTCCATGAATTGTATGATTTCTTCTTCCATTAGATATCCTTCAGGAGCTCCTTATTCAATCATGCAGGTCTCTTAGCAAGTCTATCTGATTTTTTATTGAGGGGAACACACATAGCTTGGGCTTGGAGGAAGTGGACTTTAGAAGTTAGCCATCTTTCTTGGGCTCCTTTACCTTCCAGAGCCTTAGCCCATGGGATTTCTGCAAGCATGTCCCTGAAGAGCACAAAGTTAGCTCTGCAGAAGTCCAGGGTTGCAATTCTACTTGTTGCTCTGATTCTATCCTTTAGAATACTAAACTCCACTATGTCATGATCACTCCCCAAGGTTGCTCCTGACCTTAGTATCCTCAGCTAGTCCCTCTTAATTAGTTAATACAAAGTCCAGATCGCATATTTTCCAGTGGCTATATTTTATATTAAAAAAATGCAATCCTGCTACTTCTTTCTGTTTTATTTTGAGGTGAGTCAATAATATGAACAAAAAGATGACGATCAGTGCAGTTCTGATGAACAGATCTGTTTTGGTTTGAGCCTCAGTTTCAAGGATGAAATAAAAAGGGTTATTTCCATTAGCTGAAAGCTCTTGGAGGTTCAAGTATATGAAGAGGTAGAGTGGCAAGGGTGTAGATGTCATGCAGCTGAAAGATACCGGGCTGGTTTGGGGTTTAGACTATTTCTAGTTCAGGATGTCTGATTATTTTGTAATGTTAAGTTTTGAATTAATGGATGCACACAAGTCAGTCAGCATAAAATAAAATAATTATTTGATTTGGTTGCTCATAATGATTTTTAGGAGTTTCTTTTCCACCTTGAAACAGAGCATTTTATTAATTTCTGTTTCAACTCTTTATATTTTGTGATGTGTGCTTTGAAGGTAGTTCTATATGCATGAGAAACATTATATCTGATATATCCACATATTACTCTGAAATAGTACCTAATTGTGCAATATCAAAATTTGTCAAAGTATTCCCCTTTTGAAGTGAGTGGCTTTAATCTACTGATATAACAAACAGATGAGAAGCTCAGCTATAAATTTTATACTGCTCTTCAATTGGTATTGAAACTTTCACTAATGTGTACTGCATGATGCATTTGGTGAGTCATTCTGATTGTTTCTAATGTAAAGTACCTCTGTCCTTAAATACAGAAAGTCCTTATGTCTTGTGAACTTCAGCTGGTGTAATACTGAGTGGCCAGTGGAAATACTTAATTTGAAACATTCTGAATTTGTTTATTACTGTAATTATACCAATCATGTGGTCATAAAAAATAAAGATAATACATATTAGTCTCCTAGTTAAGACGTGTTTGCAGTGCATCCTTTTCATCTACTATACTTACTATAGTACTTCAGTTAATATTTCAGCTTTCTAAATACTGAGTACTTAACAGTAAAACCAGAAAAGGTGTTTCCTTTCACTTTTTACTACAAGAGCTGCTGTCTGCTATTAGTATGCTTTTAAACAGGATTCTTTATCTTAATCTTTCTAATATTCTGAGGAACTGCTTTGCATAGCCACAACTTTATGCACACTGGTGAGTGTTATGTTTTTATACAAATGACACCTGGTTCAGCTACTTATATTTGTATGACAGCAATAACATGGAAAATCCCAACTCAGAGTAGATGCTTTAAACAGCATCAGGGTTCTTCAGCATGTCAGAGTCCTGCCTATTGTCAAGCACCAGTCAGTGTTTACCACAGAATGTGCCAGTTTTCTCACATCTTTCAGCACAAATTTATTTAACTGACTTTTTAATCTAGTGGAGATAATACACATTTTAATTAAAGAAAACACTATATTATGACAGTACTAAATGAATCATCTGAAATAATGTGTAAAATATCTGATTTATTGTCTGCAGTGCGAATGCTGTAACTTTGGAAATATTTTTCCTGATGAGATTGAAATATAATTCATATCTAAATAAAAAACTAAGTACATCTCTCTATCTAAGGAGTGTGTATGCATGTCATACCTGTAATTGTGTAAGAATATATGTATATTTTTGCAACAAGAAATACTGAATCAAAATTCTTTCTCTAAGAAAAAGGGAAAACAAATTGACTAACCAGCACAGACTGAAATAAAAATCCATCATAACAGAAGAAAAACATTTTCATAGGCTGATTCATATTCACACATCCTTCAGCAAGACTTTCATATATTTGGTGACATTGTGAAATGTCATTGAAGAAAAGACATTTCAGTTTAGCCTTGAGCAAACATATGTGTAGTAGAACTGCGCATACGTAAAGCTTTATTCTTATTCCAAAAGAGACCCTTTTTTCACTATATATATAAAACTGAGGCTAAGCTTAGGCTAGTGAGCTGCTGCATGATAAGAACTTGGTTAGCAAACACATTGAGCGATCAAATGACTTGAATAACAAAATCCCCAACAGTGTATTTCAGACCTAACTGCATTTACACTCTGCAGGAAGATCAATGTTTCACCCTCATTGATTTTCTTCAGTGGCAGAACCAGGATTATGCACAAAGTGAAACTGTATTCTCAGACATATCCAATCTGATTTCCTAGTCAGTGCTAAAAAGGCATAGTGTTGTACTGAAAATATGTTAGAGAAGTGTAGCATAGCAAATTTGTGTTTCTTGTAATGCTACATGTTAAACAGATACATTTTAATATATTCTGAATGTCATGCAATCCATTTCATAAAAACATCAGATTGGTTCTGAAGAGTTCCTCCTTGTATGTATGTGTGTGTGTGTATGTCTGTGTGTGTCTATCTTTTAAAAATGTGTAGAGATGCCAAAGAGAAAAATTGACATGCACTGCACATGCATCACTTTAAAATGTTATATAGTTTCTCTGTGGCAGACTTGAGCTTTAGTATAAACACATAAAAATAAGTAATTTATTTTTTAAAAATTCAGAGCAGAAATATAGTACATCTTCAGAGATTTAATACCCTTGTAATTTACAATGTATGCCAGTTTTCAAGGAGTAATAATTACAGTAAAATAGACAAGTGAAAACCAACAGCTGACAGGAGCTTCATCCTGATCTGCAGTTTTCCCTTGTGTGTAGGTTCACACACAAGACTCAGGAGCACCATCAAATGCTGCTCAGCTGTAGTTCAGTTTGAACACAGAAACGAATTAAATTAGCTCAGCTCAGGCTTTTCCTAAGCAATTTGTAGCTATAACTAGGCAAAAACAGAGATGGAGGAGCAAGAGTATAGATGTCTTGAATAAGAAAATGGCCTGCCATTTCAGGTTTCTTTCACTGTTCCTGGAGTCTTTGAGCTGCTTATGAAAAAGGGGCAAAATAATGCATATCCTTATGTGTACTTCATAGATCTTGTGTGTACTTTATAGGTATTTATCCAGGAAATGAGCACTGTCTCTATTTCATAATTTCTATCTGTATTTATCCAATACTGTCACCCAGAGAGGCACATATGCACACCTACAGCAGACTTCCTATTGCACAATTATGCTGACTGGCTAATAGGAAGCATTAAGTTACTGCTCCACAAAAATTTGGACTGATGGATCCATAAGATTAACAGTTCTTAGCTAGTGAGTGGATAATGTTATTTTTAACTCTTTTAGTCATAGCTGTGTGAGTGGATAGATAAAATCATAGAATCATCCAGGCTGGAAAGGACCCCTCAAATCATCGAGTCACCCATCTCACCAAGTCTGCCACTACACCATGTCCCCAAGCACCAGATCTATATGGCTTTTGAACATGTCCAGGGATGATGAGTCAGTGACCTCCATGGGAAGTCCGTTCCAGTGCCTGACAGCCCTTTCCATGAAAAGATTTTTCCTAATGTCCCGTCCAAACTTCCCCTGGCACATCTTGAGGCCATTCTCTCTCATTCTGTCATTAGTTACTAGTGAGAAGAGAACAGTGCCTACCTATCTACAACCTTCTTTCAGGTACTTGTACAGAGCAAGTAGACTAAAAAATCCCCAGTTCTCTCAGCTACTCCTCACAGGACTTGTTCTCCAGGCCCTTCACCAGATTAGGAGCCCTTCTCTGTACCCAGTCCAGTACATCCATGTCTTTCTTGTACTGTGGTGCACAAAACTGAACACAGTATTCAAGGTGCAGCCTCACCAATGCTGAGTACAGAAGGACAATCACCTCCATGGTCCTGATGGCCACACTATTTCTAATAAAGGTCAGGATGCTGTTGGCCTTCTTGGCTACCTGGGCACACTTGCTGGCTCACATTCATTCACTTGTCAATGAGTACTCCCACATTCACTCTTGAGGACATTGCCAAAAAAAAAAGATGAGTTCCATGAAATGAGTGAGGAGTGTTAAGTGTTACTTGTGAGCTAAAGGATGGCAAGCAGCCCACTGGAATACTTCTATCTGATGTTAAAGATCTGAATAGATGAGGTGAGAGTAAACAGTAGCTTGGAAATAAAGTGTTCTCTTAAACTCAGGAGGAATTTTTTTTCTCTAGCATAGACAAAAGCCTAGACAAGGGCCTTATTGTTTGCTGTTTTTTGCACTTAGTGGTGGACATTTTTGTCAATACTGAATATTTGATCAGCAAAGCACTTCTAAGGCTACTTGACCTCTAATCATGAAACAAAATCTACTGATCTATGTCCTTAAATGATTTTGTTGAATAAGTAGAGATGTATGAACTTATTTAAGCACTTTTCAAAAACATGACTTTTGTCTTGATCCGAAACCCACTGAAACCATTCAAAGACTTTCCACTCTTCCCAGTTCACCAAGACAAGTATTTCATTCTTAAAAATATCAAACCCACAATCACTTTCAAAACCTGCTTCTAGGATGATTCTAGTTCTGTATTAAAGTTAGGTGTTAAACTAGTACATTGAAAATTATCTTGTTACTAGGGAAGTTATGTTTTTATGATCTGGTACAATTACTCTAGAAGATAGCAGTCTAAATAAACATTGTAATTTGATAATGAATAAGAAGGAGGATATACACAGAAAACTAACACCATTGTTTAACCTCAAAACTATGCTAATGAGGACGCTGATAGACATGAAACTTCAAATAATGGAGCTGTTATTCTAACCTACCAGGCTGTCTCAGGGGACTCATAAGTGGATTTACCATGCCATGACTAAATGTTACTCCAGAACAGTATTTTGCACAGCCTAAAGTATTTGGTTGTGGTACATTCTCACATTTATAAAACTAAATCAGGTTTATAAGAAAATATCTTCTTCCAATTAGAAAGGAGACAAATGAATGTAGTTATGTACACATTATTTATTTGCATGCATGTAAAATAGAAGAATCTTCTAGGAATAACTCTTTGTTAATTAAAAAAAAAAAAAAAAGGAATCTATAAGCACAGTGTACCTGTTAAGAATAGAAAAGATCCTTTTAAAATAGAAAAAAAAGAGGGGAAATGCAAAATATCATTAATTCAAGAATGCAGGCATATGCACGCATTTTCCTGACCTGAAGCTGACTATAGTACAGAGCAGACTCCAAGAATTAACTGAACCCAATTTAGAATGGATTTGTCTACATGTATTTGGCATTGACTTGTCACTGTACTTAATTTCTTTTTACAACAGCCATGCACTACTAGTAAAAGATCAAATTATTTTGGTGAGTTGAATTTTATAGAAATTCTTGATGTTCGTCTTGAATCTGCTCTTGGTAACAACTCACTGAAGGATTTGGTCCAGTGGTGGTTCTATAAATACAAATGTAAACTGAAAAATCTGTTCTCAAAGCAGAATGCAAAAATCTAATGTTAAGTGGTTTTTACTCCACTCTGCCCTGTTTATGAACTTTCAAGTCCTTAAAGTGGATGGTTATTGGGGGGGAAAGGGGGGAGAAATGTTAAAAAATCTAATTTGCCCATAGAATCATAGAATCATAGAATCAACCAGGTTGGAAGAGACCTCCAAGATCATCCAGTCCAACCTATCACCCAGCCCTAGCCAGTCAACTAGACCATGGCACTGAGTGCCTCATCCAGTCTTTTCTTGAAGACCCCCAGGGACGGTGCCTCCACCACCTCCCTGGGCAGCCCATTCCAATGGCAAATCACTCTCTCTGTGAAGAACTTCTTCCTAACATCCAGCCTATACCTACCCTGGCACAACTTGAGACTGTGTCCCCTTGTTTTATTGCTGGTTACCTGGGAGAAGAGGCCAACCCCCACCTGGCTACAATGCCCCTTCAGGTAGTTGTAGACAGTAATAAGATCACCCCTGAGCCTCCTCTTCTCCAGGCTAAACAGGCCCAGTTCCCTCAACCTCTCCTCATAGGATTTGTGTTCCAGGCCCCTCACCAGCTTCGTTGCCCTTCTCTGGACATGCTCCAGCACCTCAACATCTTTCTTGAATTGAGGGGCCCAGAACTGGACACAGCACTCAAGGTGTGGCCTGACCAGTGCTGAGTACAGGGGAAGAATAACCTCCCTTGTCCTACTGGCCACACTGTTCCTGATGCAGGCCAGGATGCCATTGGCTCTCTTGGCCACCTGGGCACACTGCTGGCTCATCTTCAGCTTACTATCTATCAGTACCCCCAGGTCCTTTTCCTCCTGGCTGCTCTCCAATTTGCCCACTGTGTCCAATTTTCTGTTGACCTTTTACAGCAGAGAAATGTACAATTGCATTGGACTAGAAAAGCACCCAGATGAACTCATCCTAGCTTTCTGTGTGTACAAAATTATGCATTTTTAGATAAATTGGGTTAGAATGAGCAGAGACAAGCAGAAGATTGCATTGTGATTTTATTTCCAATTACTGGCAGTTAGCTTTGTATCTACTTCTTTACATCTATTAAAAAAAAAAAAAAAAAGGTACAAAGGACTACAATGTCTAAAGAAACCATACAGCTTTTTCAAAAGAAATAAGCTTAACTCTGATGTTCAGGTTTTAGCATCCTTTTATACCTGTTATTACAATATCAATTGTGTTGGATAGAAACCTGGTCTTCCAGTCATTCATAATCATTAAAAATGTTCTTGATTAATGTGGTGTTGCATGGTCAATGCTTGGCATAATTCCAAGATAAGCACAGTAAGAGCCCTTGTAACAGTCATAAGCTTAGACCTGTCTCAGCTGCTATAGAAGGTGTCTGCTCAGTGAAAGTTCCACTTTTCCTTCTTTTTTTCTCTTTTTTCATTTTCAAATCCCCCCCCCCCCCCAACAATCAATTAATATACTGTACATGACAGACTATTTATTTGAAAGTCATACAAGAATGTGGTCCTGTGCAGCAACTGTTGGAGATGGCATTATTCTCCTCCTGTCCCATGTCCTGGAGGAAAACCTTTTACTTCCTCACTTTTTTTTTTTTTTTTCCCTCCTTCTGTAACTGTTTTCTCATCCTCTTCATTTACTCCCATGGTTCTCTATTCTCAATTCTCTCCAAGGTTCTTCTTCAGTCACGTGGTCTCTGCCCTCTGTATTTCCTGCATGTCCTTAACATTTATCTTTTTTTCATCATCTTGATGGCACCATTACTTTTCCTCCTGCATGTCCTTGACTCTTTGCTGCCCTCTGTTTTCCTGTCCATTCTCTATGTTTTCTACACCCTTTGCAACTCCATGTTTCATACTGAGGTTCACCTCCATGTTGTATAGGGTTAACACTCCAGGAGGAGTAACCCTGAACCTGACCCTAGGGGTCTTTACCCCTCCCCAGGGGTGGGTCACACCACCAAGTGATGGTTAGCCCACTCCCCCTCCCCCCCGCCACTTCCTGTCCTATAAAATGAGGGGGACTTCGTGTCCTGTCTCTCTCTCTCTCTCACTCTCTCTGCATCTCCCTGCATCGATCATACCACCATTACCAGCTGTTTTACCACGTGGCAGACGCAAGGCAGACAAAGCCACCATCACACAACTTGGGTTGTATTTATACATTTTGTATTTTGCTATTTTTCCCTTCCCTATCCTTTGTAAACTTCCCTACCTCAGATACCTTTCTAAGTTATTGTTAATCTTTTTCCTTTTAACTTCCAAATCGAGTGAGATTGATTCATTCAGGTGTGCTTACCTCTCTCTCGCCCTATATCTAATCCCTCTCTTTGGGAAAGGAGTAGGAAGAGGAGAGGGCACTCTACAAATTGTTACTGGTTCTATCAAATTTATTAGAGTCTCTGGGAATTTGGATTAGAACCCAAGACACATGTCTTCCCAATACTGGTCTTACATGTAAACACTGCTTTGTATCCCCTTCACACCAGATTCTCCATAGACAATTTTGAAGGGCTGACTTACCTCATGGTATACTAGCCAACCATCTGTCCTAAAAGCAGTCCAGACCTGGTGACATGATGAAATAAAAAACAGACTGTTCACTCAGGTTATGGCTTACAGGGGGCCCTAAGGACTGGTTGGGGGGCAATTACTTTTGCTCTAGCTGCATTTTGCCTGCTATTTCTTCAAATGTAATGGTCTTCATTTTGTGTGCTGGGACCAGAGCTTGGTATTACAGAAAATAGCATTCATTAGTGTTCCCAAGATTAGCTCAAATTTGTTACATATTGCTGTCTCAGATTCACTTTTTATCTGATCAAAGTAGAGGGAGGAAGGTGCAGTTCTGGGAGACACTTAGAACTGACACAGCTGACATTCAAAGATACGAAGCCAAAGTCTGTGCTCAAACTGTGTGCACAATGCTCAAGCGCTTATTTTATTCATATATACAACCACCTCAATTGCACCTCACAGCAGGTGCAATTCATATGTGCAAGATAAGAAAATAGAACTCTAACAATCAAAAAACCACCAGATATCTGTCTCCTGCTCATTACATGTCGTAAGAATGAAAAGAGGCTTCCCTCTGCATATATTGCCTTTCTTCATTCTACCTTCATTCTGTTTACTTAGTATCTGGAAAGCAGTGACAAGTGGTGTCCCTCAGGGGCCCATAATGGGACCTGTGCTGTTTGTTTTTATCAATGATATAGATAGTGGAATCGAGTGCATCACCAGCAAGTTTGCAGATGACACCAATCTGAGTGGCGTTGTCAGTACACCAGAGGCACAGGACAACATCCAGAGGGACCTGGACAAGCTGGAGAGGTGGGACCAGGTGAACTTTGTGAGGTTCAACAAGAGCAACTGCAGGGTTCTGCACCTGGGCTGGAAAAATTATAGCTATCAATACAGAAAGGAGAATGAGGTGATAGAAAGCAAGCCTGTGGAAAAGCACCTGGGGTGCTGAAGAAAAAGAAGCTGGACGTGAGCAGACTGTGCACTTACAGTGCAGAAGACAAATCACATCCTGGGCTACATCAAAAGACGCATTGTCAGCAGATCCACTTTGTTCTGGTGAGACCTTACCTGGAGCATCCAGCTCTGGAGCCCTCATTATAGGAAGGACCTGGACCTGATAGAGCAGGTCCAGAGCAGGGCCACAGAAATGATCAGGGGGTTGGAGCACCTCTGCTGTGAAGACAGGCTGAGGGAGCTGAGGTTGTTCAGCCTGGAAAAGAGGAGGCTCCAGAGACATCTAAGAGCAGCCTTCCAGTACCTGAAGGGGGACTACAAGAAAGATGCAGAGAAACTGTTTGCAAAGGCCCGTAGTGATGGAGCAAGGGGATGACTTCAAGCCAGAGAAGAACAGATTTAGATTGGGTGTTAGGAATAGGTTCTTTACCATGAAGGCACTGGAACAGGTTGCCCAGGGAGGTGTTTGGGACCTCAGTCCCTGGGGATACTGCGATTGAGGCTGGACAGGGCTCTCGGCAATCTGATCTAGTTGAGTATGCCCCTGCTTGTTTTAGAGGAGGTTGGACTAGACGACCTTCAGAGGTCCCTTCCAACCCAGACCATTCTATGATTTTATGATTCCTCTTTACATTCCTGCAAGAAAATTTTGAGCATCTTACATTTCCAGAAGTTTGTATTTCTGAATTATGTCCCAACTGAACAACCTATATTTCCAACCAGTAATGTACACATATTACAAATCCAACCTGGAAAGACATAGAAGGTTCTGCTGGCTGGTTTTAGTGACTTGCAGTCTTAGGAGTTACAAGAACAAAGTCTGTAAGGATTTCTGGCTGTAGTGCCATTTAAATCAAACAACATCTACATTAGCATTCACGAAATGGAGTCGTCTTTAATGTTAAAAACTTGAACCACATAGTGAATGGAAAGTTATTATGTCCCAGATGAAAATGGTTTCTTTCACATATTTGTTTAGCTCAGTATGTAGTTAAGGATAAAAGGGTGTCCAGGTTGAGAGAAATTAAAAAATGCACATAATAACCACACATTAAGACCTTCCAGTTCTTCTATTCGATAACATTCAGCAGCATTAAGTTCTTTTATTTGACAACACTCAGCAGCATTAATCATTCCTTAATTAAGTGTTGCAAAATTTGTAAATTCCACTTCTCATGTATTTGATCCCATATTTCTACCACTCCAGAATGCACTGTGGAGTCATTACCAGCCCAATATAAATAAAGAAAATCTGAACATGGAAGTGGTGATGCCAGACACATAAATTAGATGGAATAGTTTATTAGTTAACTGTTTTCATTTTTTTTCTTTAAAACAGTATTTGTTCTAAGTGTCATGAAAAACTTGCACAGCATTTGAGTCATCGCAATAAATATCACTCACAGGAATCTGCCTTTATTTCTTAGAGCTTTGGAAATATTTGTTTGCAATTTCAGTGGCCAGAGAGAAAAAGCTGGAACAGAACATGAAAACACTGTCTAGCCCATGACACAAATTCCTGTAGGATGAGAACTTTCCAATAAAATTCAGACACTTGAGAAGTATGGAAAATGCTGTGGCTCAATAAAGTTGGATTGAGTGCCTTCACACCCTTCATATAGCATGGCAGGGAAGGGTGTAAGGCAGAAGGGGAGAGGAAACTAGGAAAACAAACAAATAGACAAACAAACCAAAACTAAAGGTAAGAAAGATTTAATTGGTAGGTCTCCTTATTTAATCTTGTGGAAATTCTTAAGAATGTGGACAAGTAATATACTAAACCAAAATAGAGTGATTGATTGATTTGGTATGTGACATAAGGCTTCTCTTTTCTGCAATCAATAACATAAACCTTTTCACTTTCTTGCCTCTCCTGCAGCTCCCTAATATTGCCTCTCTGTTGGGTGCTGCACTCTTCTGGGAAAAGTTGCCCACTGCTTTGTTCTGAGATGACTGTTCTCCAGGACCTCGATCCAGCAAATAATTGCTACCCATTCTAGTGCCAGGCTGAAAGAAATTACATTTCATTGATTTTACAAGCTCCATTTTGTTCAAATTATTTTTGTGATCTGATTCTTTGTCTTCCTTTGCATAATATCAAGAATGCTGCACCTCAAATTATGACAAACTTGCACAGAATGGCTTTATGCTGAGGCATTGAGACAGATAAGAACAATCATAGAATCATAGGATGTCAGAGCCCAGAAGGGACCTCAAAAGATCGTCCAGTCCAACCCTGCTGCCAGCGCAGGATCACCTATACCAGATCACATAGGAACACATCCAGATGGGTTTGAAATATCTCCAGAGAGGGAGACTCTACAACAGGCTCCCCTGGGCAGCCTGTTCCACTGTTCTGTCACCCTCAGAGGGAAACAAAAAACCCTCCTTATGTTTAATGAAATTTCCTATGCCTCAGCTTCCACCCATTGCCCCTTGTCCTGCCATTGGGCATCACCAAGAAGTGCCTGGCTCCATACTCCTGGCACTCGGTCTTTATATATTTATAAACATTGACGAGGTCAACTCTCCTTTTCTCCAAGCTAAAGAGCCCCAGCTCCCTCAGTCTCTCCTTATAAGTGAGATGTTCCATTTCCTTAACCATCCTTTTGGCTTTGAGCTGGACACACTCAAGCAGTTCTATGTCCCTCTTGAACTGGGATGCCCAGAACTGAACACAGTACTCCAGATGTGGCCCCACCAGGGCAGAGTAGAGGGGCAGGAGAACCTCTCTCAACCTACTAGCCACAGCCTTCCAGGCCACAAGTGCACATTGCTGGCTCATAGTCAACCTCTCATCAACCAGGAGCTGAAGACAGCATTTATAAAGATCTTCATCTCCCCTGAAAAATTCTTAAACCTTTGAAGTGATTTGAGACTTGTCAGGGTGGTTATGTATTAATCTGGTAGTGGAACAGTGCAGTTGCTGGGAATTACAGAGGAGACAAAAGGGGCCCTTATGAGACTGCAAGCTGCTGAAAGGCAGAATAGACAGAATTAAAACAGACTTACACAGGCCAAGAAAAGATTTATGTGACAAGACAACACAACCTTGTCCTGTGATGCTTGAACTCTGTCCAGAAATACCACAAAAATAGAGAAAAAAGGTGAAAAAAAAAAAGACTTTGAGAAGATGGTGTTGGAAAAGAAGGATTTGGTATATGATTTGCATAGGTGTAAAATCTCTCTAAGCAAAGTGCCCTTACATAGATTACAACTGAGAATTTGTTCTTTTTTGTGTGTTGATTTCGTGTCTTTGTGTTGAGGAAAGCAGTTACAAGCCACCTATACCCTCACCAAGCCTTCCTGTCAGGAAAAAAAAAATCAAATGTGCCACATTGAAGCAAAAATACTTTGTCTTATAACATTGTCTTATTCTGCATAGTTATGCCAATTTTCCTTTGCATTTAAAAGTAAACTAAACCTAAAGAAGTCGTTTTGAAATTCTTGCTTTTAAAGTGAACAAGAAGAAACAACATGGCTTTGGTGAAGCTGGGCTTCACGAATCATTGGGGCTTCATCTTATAGCAGAGTATTATCTAGAATACACCTTCAGTGTAGTTTTTCAGTTTTCCTTCCTGCATTTCCTTCATGACATCTGAAAGACTAGCATATTTTCTCTATTAATTCTCTTTCACACCTTCCATGTTGCTCTGCAAAGAAAAGAAAAAAAAATTAAAAATATAATTAATCTGATTTTTTTTTTAATTTCCATGTACATTCTCTGGTCATACCTTAGTCTTGAGTATTCTACATTGCTATACGTACACACTTCCTTGGTGCTAGGTGGCTGTGATGATTATTTGTAGATTTTTCAGTGTTCTTTTCCTTTCCTAATTGCTTTTCTGATCATAACCAATAAGTAATAACATGGATCTGAGAGATGCCACAAGTAATGTGGATACTTAGCTTCTGACATACCATCTTCTTTGTCTGGGGAGAGGGGGGCAGAAAAACATGGTTAATTCCTCATCTGCTTTTGCAGCATTTTGTTTACTGTGTTGCAAACCAACATTCACTTAGAGCAGTCTTCTGCAAGCATTGTGTTTTTGTTTTTATTCTTAGTTCCACCTCTGCTACTACCACTTCACTTTTGATTACCTGTCTTCCTCTCCAGTGTCTGTTGGTAGGATGTGAGCAATGAATGTCATTGAAAGTTTAGGATCTTTGTAATGAGGAACTGAAAATTAAACAATTGTGTCTTGACAGCCCTGGAAATGCTGCTCATTGAACTCCCTGAGGAATTCAGAAAATGTCTCACTGAAGAATGAAATATGGTTTATGTGACTGTGTTACAACAGTTGGAGGGAAGTACCAATACTATGAATGGTTTATATTATTTTGCATAACTGGCATCACAACCTTTGTTTAACAGTCAAGTAAGATTAGGCAGATGCAGAGGGAAGGCAAGAAAGAGGAAAACTTAAGCAAGCTGCAGTTAAGGCAGTCTAAAGGTCATAATTGTAATATTAAATAAATCTTACATGGTTTTATAAACCTTAATTTATTGTCTATGTGCAACTGACATTTTAGCTCTTGGTTTAATACCAAGCACTTCAAAGTATTCTTGTAGAAGAATAGTTGATAACCCTCTTACACAGTATAATTGGAATTCTGCATGTTGGAACATTTGGTTTCTGAAAGATTTTTGTAAATGTTAATAGCTGTCTTTTAAAATAGTGTAAGTGTGAAATGCCATGAAAAGCAAAGGTTTAAATGTCACCATGTCTATAATTTTCATATTGTAAAAACTAAATAAGTTTTTCAGAATGAAAAACCTAAAGGCCTGCTGCAAGTTTGAAGATAGAAGCTAGCTCATTATTAGTTTTTTGAAACTGATATGACAGACACATTTTGTAGAACTGTATGAGTTTTAGACTGAAATGTCTGGCAGTGTTATTACTGCAAAGTTTTTCCATTTACTGGTATTCATGATCTGAATATGAATAATTCATGGTCATAAAAGTCTTATAGGTTTTCATTAGAAGTATTCTTCTCTTAGGGACCCACTGGCACTTAAGCTGAAAAGTTACTCACAGTTGTCTTAGTTGAGCACTACAATTTTTATCTAACAGCAGAGGCCTGTTGTGCATCAGTAGCATGACTTGATCTATTTTTGGTTCTGCCTAACTGGAATGGAAAGCAAAGAAGTAGTAAGGTGAAGTGCACAGAGTTCACATCAGTGAAGAATAGAGTCATGAATTTTGAAACTTAAACAAAACCCATGCTTTCATAGAAGAACCACCTCCGTACCTTGTTAATGAAGTCAATTGCACAGTTACAATTGTGCCACAAAAAAAAAAAAAAAAAAAAAAAAAAAAAAAAAAAAAAGGCACTATTATCTAACTTCTTTACCCTTCTATACTGAAATGTTTTAAAAGTAAAGAGATAGCTCAAGAAGGCCACAGTCTCAGCACATTTATGAGAGTTACCATAAGGTATCAGTTTACCATCCAATCTGCCTAAATCAAAAGGAAAACAGCATTTAGGAAAACAAACAAACAAAATTCATCAAAAATCGCAACAATCACCGCAATATTATAAAGAGCGGGTAACAGAAACAGAAATCATTGCCAAGAATGCTGTGTCCTCACATGTGGGTTTTAGGAGGCCAAAGAGATCCTTTCCTTGTGAACTGTCCAGTTCCTCATGTCCAGTCCTGTGCCACTTAGTACAAGAAAGACAGGAAACTGCTTTAAAGAGTCCAGTATGGAGCCACAAAGGTGATTACAGGAGTGGAACATCTCCTTTATAAGGAGGTTGAAGAAGATGAAACTGAGGAGTGACCTCATGAATATTTGTAAATATATAAAAGACAAGTGTCAGGCTCTTCTCAGTGATATCCAATGATAGGGCAATGGGTGAAAATCGGAACACAGGACATTCTACATAACAAAGGAAAAAGTTTTTCAAAGATTTTCACTGTGAGTGTGACGGAATGCTGGGACAGGTTGCCCAGAAAGGCTGTGGAGTCTCCCTCTCTGGAGACATTCAAAACCCACTTGTGTGACATTCTCAAGATGATCCTTCTTTGGCAGGGTGGTTGGACTAGATGACCTTTCAAGGTCCCTTCCAACATCTAACATTCTGTGAGTTTGTGACTCTGTGATGCTGTAATAGTAAGTGTTTACTTTGAGCAAAACAAGGTAAGATAATCTTTGTGAGATAAAGGAAAGTACTCCTTAAAGTCTCATTGTAAAGTTTGTGATTCCTCATTCATTAAAATTATTTCTTTAACCAGTAAAATTATTTACAAGGTTTTTATTAAAAGAGTGCATCAGAAGTTTTAAAAATTTGGCACTCATATCTTCATCCTGGAAAAAAATACCAGGGGCAGAGAGTGTATCTTACAACATTTAGCTACAGTGTAGGGGGCAGGAGCCCATCAATCAGAAAGCACTCTCATCAATCGTAATTCATACATTTATTATAGCAGAAGAACTCCTGTAGCTTGAGTTGTTAGAGGTTGCTAAGTACCTTTAGGTTAGAAAAGACGAGATGACATCTTGCAGGGATTTTTGTCATGCTGTACGGATCTCAGGAAGAAGAGAGAATCAGACAATCTGCATGTGTAGAGTGTCACTATATAGAGACAGGGGGGAAAAAAGCATCTTCTACAAGAATGGAGTTTTCTGGTTTTGTTTAAAGGGATGTAAGGTATATTTATTGTTAATTCTCCTATTCTGTACTTATATAAGCATTGGAAAATACTGTATTGCACATCTTGAAAAACAAGCCACTGATCTCATATAATGTTCCATTTTCTCCCTTAAAAAGAGATTTTAACAAAATGGTAACACCAACATAAAAGACAGCACATAGCGCCAAATTTCTCATTTATAATAATAATGAAAATCTTAATCACCTGCAGAGTCCAGCAGGCCAATATGAACATGCAGTAAATGTTAGCTAAAGTATACTATGTTCCAAAAGTATATTTGTTCATTTCACACCCTCAACGATGGATGATTTTATCATGACATTTCCCCATCTTAGTACTTTTCCTTTTTTTTCCAACTTCCATCTTTTCAGACAAAGGAAATCAAATGACCTTGAAATTTGCACTGGCATTTTCCTGGCACAGAAAGAAGCTCTCCTTTCTCATTTGCAAAAATGAATAACAGTTTGATCATTCTTAAAACTTCTAAAAGGTTAATTATACTCTCTCCATGAGCACTGAATAAAAACCTGCTTTATCTTTGCCCAAATTAAACCCACAGGGCTCCCATTCCCTCTAACTCTGCCTGGAGACGAAATCCTGCAAGCTGTCAATTAACTCCTATCAGCTCATAGATCTGTGTGAGCTGCAGATGATTTTCTCATCTGAAAACTGACAGCTCTCATTTCCCAGAGCTGTTGGGTGACTTAAAAAAATTCACATCCGGAAAGTGTTATCTGGATTTGGGCTTGATGGAAAGAAAAAGAAAGAGTGAGAAACTGAGAGGCAGAAAGGTCCTGGGTTAGAGTTCATTTCTAGCTGTAAGATTTCTGTCTGGTTGAAGAACACCACTTGAACTCAAACTTCATGTTTCAAACAATAATAGAAAGTTAATATGACCATATACCACAGAAATGTTTCTTTTAATATTGGGCAGGGTTTTTTTAAATATTGCTGCATAATAACAGCCAGTCCTGGAGAAGCAGTAGAACAGAAACCCCAACATAGAATCATAGAATCAACCAGGTTGTAAGAGACCTTCAAGATCATCCAATTCAACCTATCATAAAACATTAAGCTTGTTGGTATTACATCCTGCATGAAAAATGACTTTTTAATTTGGAAGTCACAATGGTAATCTGAAAGAGGAGGACTGAGAGCCTGCAAGAGTATCATTTTGCTTACCTTGCAAGATAAATAGTGCTGTTTTCAAATAAAACAAGAGGTAGAAAAAAACTGCTCTGAGCATGTGGTGATCACTAGATTTCTGCCCAGTTATTTTTGTAGTTTAGAGTCACCTCTTGAAGAGTCAGCTACAACAGCAACAAAGCCACAGGAACTGGTGATGATGGTTCTGCATATATTAGAAACTTGAGTTAAATTAATTAATTCTAGGCCTATTAAACTTCTGCTCTGAAAGTAACTATTGTTAAATAGGCCAAGTTTTACATTACTGTTATTAACACTGATAAATGGCAAATTCTTGGACAACATGCAAGTCTGGAAAATCAGACTCAAATGTTCAACAGAAAGGAGGAAATAATATTTAAGTAAAAGTAAGTAAAGGGAAACCATACTGAGAATAACTTTTGAAAGGCACTTATACCTACAGAGCCACCTGATAACACAGTACATCATCTTCAGAAAGTTACATGATTCTATTTTAGTTTTATAATTAATCTTTAAAAATGTTACTATAACTACTCTGATTTTTTTCAGCTGTAATATAACTAACAATGTGGAATTAAATGATGGTTGATTGGTGGGTTTTTTGACAGATTTCTGAAACAGGCTACATAGTAGTGTATGAAAATGCCTCCATTAGGCTTTATCTCTTTTTCACTAAACAGCAGAACAAAACAGCTATCATGGAATGTATGTTGTTTATATGGCAACATTCTTCCACTTCTTAAAAAAGATGTAATGAAGGCTGCAAATTCACAGGGATTTAATTATATTTTAAATGCACAAAGAAGCTTGAATTAAAAGTTTTAAGCACTTTAATTATGCTATCAATATAACCTAACACAGAAACAGAAAACCTACTAGGCAGTAAGTAATTTAAATGGCTGAAATATTCAAGTATTATTGAATTTCATTTCCAAGTTCTATCAAGTAACCTGGACAACACAACTGGGAGTACTGAACAATATATACCAGTGTCAGATAAGTATCCAGAAACTGGTTTCCAAGATGTAAAATCTCTGAGCACTTACTAAACTATTAGGCGGGTTTTTTTTGTCCACATGTCTGTGTGCAAGATAATAGCTATTCTTGATTATCACCTCCAGTTTTCCTGAAGGCCTTGTGTTTTCCTTCCATCTCTTTGGCTATCATTCCTCCTTGTCCTTTCTTACAGTTTCTCCAGCACAATATATTGGTTGCCTTCTTTGGGTAAGAACCGTTTATTTTTCATCCTAACTAATCAAACTTCAGAATTACCAGCAGCACGATGACAACTTTTATAATTAATGTGCTATAAAAGTGACAGGGAAACATAGAAGAATAAGGGGAAAATATCAGATACTTCAATGAAATAAATGCAGCAAAGCTTTATCTACCAGAAGTATGTGGATCATCACTCTACACCTCATTCATTAATAGCATGATTTTAGGATCCATAGAATTATAAAATCGTAGACTTAACCAGGTTGGAAGAGACCTCCAAGATCATCCCGACCAACCTATTATCCCACCCTATCCAATCAACTAGACCATGGCACTAAGCGCCTCATCCAGGTTTTTTGTCACCTCCAGGGACAGCAACTCCACCACCTCCCTGGGCAGCACATTCCAATGACAAATCACTGTCTCTGTGAAGAACTTCCTCCTAACAATCAGCCTATACCTCCCCTGGCACTACTTGAGACTGTGTCCCCTTGTTCTGCTGCTGATTGCCTGGGAGAAGAGACCAACTCCCACCTGGCTATAGCTTCCCTTCAGGTAGTTGTAGACAGCAATGAGGTCACCCCTGAGCCTCCTATTCTCCAGGCTAAACATCCCCAGCTTCCTCAACCTCTCCTCATAGGGCTGTGTTCCAGGCCTCTCACCAGCTTTATCGCCCTTCTCTGGACACATTCCAGTATCTCAACATCACCACACACACATGAACACACACATACACACACACACACAAAACAAAAAAAAAAAAAAAAGCACCCACAACCAATCAACCAACCAAAATTATTATAACTTGGATATTACAGCCAAGTGAAAAATGTGGTTTTCATCAGTCTAGGGGAAAATGGGGAGAATGAACTGGTTGAATGTCCCAGTGGTTTATAGGAGATGAAACTGGACAATTTGTGACATGAATGAAGTTGTATTCTTCATATTCTTCATGAGAAGATCTGACCTCTATCAGGTATTTTAAATGTTAGAAGCAAAGAGTATGTACAGGGAACATGACAGGGCTTTTTTTAAAGGACTTGAATGAGCAAATTTCATCTACTTACCAGTATTTCTTTGTTCAGTGTTCTTAGCTATGTGCTAGTGCAAAAGTGACCTTTATGCTGAGTTTTAAAATGGTAGTGTGTATTTTAGGTTTTATTTTAATCTGCATAGCACTTTTTTTTAATGCAAAGTAGAAACAGATTATCCCCTAGAGCATTTCTGCAAGTGCTCATAAACAGAATGAGTAAGTTTACTCAACTCTTCTGCCAATGACAAACTCTTTTTCCTCATTTTCCATTTCTTTGTGTTGTATATTTCTTTTTTGTCCAAAGGCACTTTGATTTCCAGATTATAATTTACATCATATTCTATGTTTCTAATAAATACCTAGATTTGTACAATGTGTTAAGATGTAACCAGTTTGATATTTGGATTTCATTTCTATCCTGTTCCCATTATAATCAGGATAAAGATTCCCTCTGATTTCAAGGAGAGTTGGATCAGAATGGAAGCACTTTATTTTTTAAAGCAGTGTTAAGTGTTGCTGTACACTGACAGTGTTTCCTAGACACCAGTGATTGTTCACTGACCCAGATGTGAACTTGTGGGGGTTTTCTGTCTCTGTTTATAGACATCCTTTCTCTGTCATGCTTATCCACCCTAGCCACAGAGACCTGTTTGACATGGTGAGAAGTTGTGATGGACCAAATTAGAAAGCCTGCAGAAAACTGTTTATAGCTGAGTATGTCTAAACAGGCATTTAAAAAGACACAAAAATAATATTTACATAGATCAGGGATCTCTGTTTTACTGCTTCTCCTCTGCCATTACTCAGCTGAAGGAAAGACGATTAGTGCTTGGAAGGGAGAAAAAAAAACCAAACACAACTAACTTTGTAATCCCTAGACATTGGCATGGGAAGCCATTCTCTACACCTCAGTACTTTAACCTGACAAGGGAATTCAATGCTTCACAAAATTCAGGGTTTTTTCCAGATGCCTGCCCAAACTTGTGAGCAAGATTTGCTCTTACAGGACTCCCTTTTCCCTAGCAAAGAAACCAGGTGTTTTGTGTTGTTGTTAGTTTGGGTGGGGGTTTTTTTTTGTGGTTTTTTTGTTTGTTTGTTTGTTTGTTTTGTTGTGTTTTTTTTTTCCAAGCTAACAAAAGCTTATGAAAGCAGGGAAGGAAACAGCAGGGGGAAAAAACAGAAAGAGAGGTAACACTATCTGCAGTCTGCTTCAGATGTAATGACCATTATTATAATTAATGATGACTTTCATAGCACAGCATTTTTGACCACAGCTGGGTTCTACACAAACTTCCTCTTACTCACATAAACACTGTTAAAGAGTAATAGTAAATCTTTGTGATGTTTCAGAATTCTAGTGCTAATTGTGTCTGTAACAGGGTCCCAACACTACGAAAGTTATGTGTGCAATGATCTTAAAGACTTGCTGACTGCAGCAGAATTACTGTGCATGTGTAAACGAATGCATGGTTTTTCTTCTCCATTATTCATTGTATGCATGTTCAGAATAATTAGGGACAAATATCCTAAAACTCTAAGGAAATATTTCAGTTGTGAGACAGAAAAAGCCTTCCCATTGATTTTGTTCATGTTTCAACTGTTTTTAAATAATCTATGATCTTTCTAGCTAAATGAAAATTACACGACAGTCAGAGCTCACTGCCAAATAAGTAGATTTCAGTCCAAACTCAGCAGAAGATGTAGATTTTATCAAGGAAAATATAACAGGAAAGTTACAATATTTACTCTCCAGTGACAAAGGAAATCATGTTAGTTCAGTTACCTGTTTTGTTTTCAAAAGACTATAAAACTGACTGTCATTGTAGTAAAAGATTGAAAGTCTTCACTTTTTTTTTTTTTTACTGATTTCTTCAGTTATGAGTGGGTTTTCATGACAGAAGGGGCACAGAAACAGCCTCAATCTGACTCTGTGGCAGCAATGTAAATCAAATCAGCAAAACATTTTATGCCAAAAATGTGAATGAATATTTAGGGTTTCACATTTTTTGGTCCATTAATCTTTAGACCAAACAGTGCACATCTATACTATTTTGCTCCCTGGAATGTATTGAGGAGCTATTCTTGTTAACTATGCCCCATGCTGGTTCTATTAAATGACCACAAAGCCAACATACATTTACTGGATGCTTATGAGAGTAGTAATCTTCAGTAGGAGTAAGCTGCTGAGTAAAGGTGAAGACTGAGATGTGACATCCTTGTAAATCTCATATGCCTTTACATAATTTTTTTTTCTTTTTGCAAGCACCATCACACCTTTACTAGTAACTGATGTATGTGACTGACCTGAAGGCACAAAAACTGAAAACTGTAAAAGTAAAACTAGTCATTGTGCTGGCACTGACACTGATGCAGAAACCTATGCATTAAGGAACTGCAAGACTGGAGATCACAGAATCATAGTATTATAGAATCAGTCAGGGTGAATGTCACTTATTTGTGTCACATATGTATATTCCATTTTCTGTATATTGGTTTTTAAAAGTGCAAAAATAAAGTACCGGAATAAAATATTCCGAGGTTCAGATTTCTAACACAGTTATAATTTTTGCCCTGAAGTACAGGAGATTGAGCAATTTTTAATGAGACTGTCAATGATTCATTGTTGAAGTACTTTCTCAATGCTTAACCAATGGTTGCCTCTAACTAGTTGATAACAAATGACAGATCAGTATTTGACTAATATGGCCTGCTTTTGTACTGAAATGATTATACTTATTGCCTATTTCTTCTACCATTTTGTGATTCTTGAAAAGATCTGCTGGTAAATGAGTAAGTTTTCAGATAACATTACTGTTCAGACTGTCCCAGGAAGAGGGACAGCCTTGAAAATTACAGTACTCTCCCTTCATGCTTAGTAGTCAGTTTCAGTGAGAGCCTTTGCAGTTTCACACCACAACCATTAAAGCTGCAGTGGATGAGCTTTCTCTTTTTTATATAACATGAAGCATTTGTATACATCAGAGTAGCATTTCCCTTGTCTGTCTTACCCACTGGTTTAGGATTCTGTTTGTTGAAAAGGTCTTCACTGACCACAGAAAGTATCTTTTGCTTCAACCAAAAACTAAAGTTAATTATTTTACTGCAAAACATGCCTCCTCGTCTATTAAACATGTATTAACACACTTGTAGGTGGTTACTGCATGAAATGCAAAGTATAAAATAATGCAGAGGTATCTGGAGGGTTTTTCATGTATTTCCACAGCAACTTCCCTGCACAAAGGCTATTCCATATATGAAAGTATTGTCATTAAAGAACAAGCAGGTTTACATCATATTTAGACTAGGACAAAGATAAATACACTGGAAATACAGCATGGCCTCTTGGAAATTGTTTCTTTGGAGGCAAGAGGAGAATATCACACAATGCTGTGCAACTGGACATAAGTTTTGTTCTGTGCAGAAAATTTATTGCAGTTTTTCTGAGTACATTTCCAGTAACATTTTCTGGAAAAAAAACACTAATCTCATTGTACCTACTGACTATTGTGCAAACAACCTTTGCGATATCTGCAAATGACACATATTATTAAATGACTGTGCTGTAAGAAATACTGTTAAATACTGTTAAAGGCAAATCTTAATGCTTATTTCTTAGTAGGTCTGAGAGAGCACTAGCAATCATCAATCTTCACAGAAGCTAGAGGATTTGAATGAAACACTCAGAGAGGCTTTGCAGCTGTGGAAGATATGTTACTGAATGTAAAAGATCTAGCACAATCATTAGAATTTCTGAAAATGTCCACAAGTCACATTTTCAGATTACCCCTTGAATACAAAGGATTTGCAAGGGAAAAAGAGAGAGGAATATGAAAGGACTGCCTGGCAGTCTTTCTCCAGTAAAATAATGTATCTAATTCTGGAGCTGTTAACTACTTTCTACTGCTATTTAGCAGTTACAGCTTCAAGAGAAAAAAAACAACACTTACTAAGAAAAGCGAATCAATGCTGCATTCATGACGTCACACCAAACATCCTTCATACTCAAGCTTAACTAACTGGCATGCACATTCTTTTTTCATAAACAAAAAAGAGTGTTTTCTCTCTAAACAATACATTGTGGGTGATTTGTCATTGCAAACATCTTCTGGCACTTGACCAGTTTCCTTCAGCGAAACCTTCTTTAAACCAACTGACCACTAAAATCTTGCCTCTCAACAATGACACTGATTCATTCCTAATGAATATTTTGTCTGGGTTATTATATTTCTTGGATTAAATGAAGCTTGCATGTCATAAGCAAAATTGTTAGCAATAATTTATCATCTAATTGTCCTTCTCATTTAAATAATCTTGGGTCACTTCATTCTCTCTTCTTCATAGGCAGCATCTGAACCCACATCATTTTATAATGCACATTTGCTAGATGTGGTGTATCTAGTCAAATTATATTGCCTGTGTGTGACAACCACCTCTAAAAAAGGGAATGTTAAATTCAACTGAGAAGTTGAACACCTGAAATTTGACTCATATTGTCATAGTGATTCATTTCTGTTCAACTTCTTGTGTCCTTTATGATCTGAAAGAAGCTGCTTCTGCAAAGCATTACTTCATTTTCTCATCTGAAAATGAAGACACCAGTCTTTATGGTCTCCCAGGTGCTGTCTGATGCTAACTTCATTGGAATGTATGAAGGCTGTAGACAATTTGAAGATGAGAGTAACAGAAAGGCCTGTAAATAAGATAAAATAAAGTATGTGAAGGAGGAATTGATTTTACCAAAGGTTGATAATATTTCCTGTCAATACTGGCACATTAGCTTCATTTTGCATGATTTGTCGATGTTTTAGTTAAGCTAAAAACAGTATAGCCTCTCAATCAGTGTTTAAGAGGTCTTATTTATTGGGCTATAAGCAGGTTCCAGTGACTGTGTAGAGGAGCTGCAAAGTGTTATTCCTTGAACAAGCCACAGCCTATTTTTTATAAGAGGCTTGCATTACTTTAATCTGGGGTAGTGCTGACCAGATATCTGCAATCATTCTTGTTTAATGGAAACTAGAGTGATAAAGGGATGCTGTAAACTTCTCCAAATATACACAAAATGGGTCTCTTACTGTTTCAGCCTTCTAGAATAAAACTAGTAGATGCCAGTAGAGAAAACTCTTTTACTGGGTAAAGAATAAAAAAGAAAGCCAAACAAAACATTATTTTCCTACTGGACGGCTCCATTTTTCCCAGATTACTTCTAGTTTTGATGCCTTGAAATGCCATTTCTATGAGTGAGTGTGAACAAAGAACTCTTTGCTGTTCAGTGTTGAGAGTTCAAGCTTTAGAAAATCCATTTGTTAATGAAGAAGTGTCACATATGTCATAGGAAGTCCAAACAACAGATAAAACCTACAGGAGTACTCCCCAGAATAAACAATTCAGAGATTGCATGGAATTTGGTCCCATTCACTTCAGTGTGGTCCAGTATCTAGTCTGCTCTTTCCTTATATTTCTATGGATCTTACACATTAATGCTTCATGCATCAGCAAGAATGTCCTTAAATATCCAGAATTAAAAATAAAAAAAAAAATTAAAAAAAAAAAGAGAGAAAGAAAAAAATGCTGCATTACAAATACTGTAGTGAACTACTAACTTCTCCCACCAGTGGAAAAAAAAGCTCTGATGTCCTGGAACACTGTCTGGTATTGAAGAGGTAGCTGGAAACAACTTGGGATGTGCTCTCTTCTTTACAACCACCCATTTGCCAGTACTCTCCAGAGTAATAAATTACTGATTGAACTATGTTTCCTCAGTACTAATATGTACATTGATACGAGTATTGGATATGGCTGGGATGGAGTTAATTTTCTTCACTACAGCCTTTGTAATGCTGTATTTTAGGTTTGTGACCAAAAGTGTTGACAACCTCAATATTTAATCATTGTTGAGTAGTGCTTGCACATTCTTAAGTTGTCTCTGTCTCTCACTTTGTCCCACTCTGAGAGTAGGTCGAGTTTGGGCAAGATCCAGGGAGAAGCCAGGACAGCTGATCCCACCTGACAAAAGGAATACTCTAAACCATATTACACTGTGCTCAGCAGTGAAGTTGGATGGGAGACTGAAGGGCTTGTTCCCAGAGTAGCTATTGCTCAGAAATGGGCTGGGCATTATTCTCCTGGTGGGAGGTGGTCAGTGATTGCCTTTGCATAATATTGTTTGTTTTTCTTTTCTTGACTTAAATCAGTAAACTGCCTTTACCCTGATCCATTATTTTTCTCACTTTCGCCACTCTAATTCTCTACTCCATGCAGCTTGAAGGGGCAGGGGAGGGCGTAGGGAATGAATCAGCAACTGGGTGGAAATTTATCTGCTAACCACAGTGTTGTAGGGCATTCCAAATTCCATTTTCCCCCCCTCTCCCTCCATCTCCAGAGATTTGAATTGGGGAAGAAGAAGGCACGAAAAACTGCTTCCTCTCTTCACCCTCCCTGTGCTGCGGGATTGAGGGTGGAACAGCAAAAGTGCCCTTTCCACACATATACTGACTTGTGGGAAAGCCTGCACTGGAATAGTGATTGGCTAGATTCTTCATGGCCAGTATATATGGCAACTGGATATACTATGTAGGAAAAATCATAGAGTGAGGGGGAAAGTGAAGTGTTCCTGCTTTAGAGTTCCCACTTTACAGAGTTCCCATTTTGGAGAGTTCCTGCTTTTGGACCATCCCCACTTTTGGACAGCTTATCCACAAGCCTGAAAGTTCAGCAAGTCCTTAGGTCAATTAGAGAGAGCTGCCAGCAGCATCCAGACATGGCTTCTCTCAGACCACACTGCATCCTGACTTCCTGCTCGCTACCCCCTTGTGCTGCTAAGGCAGTGCTGTTCCACGAATCTTTGCCTCATGGAAGCTGTGACACTTGGACTTAATGCCGCATGGATCCATAACATGGATATAATTTGCAGTTTCAGGAGCTACTGACAGGGAAATTCAGCAAGGTATCATTGCTAAATTCCTACCTCACCTCTGTGAGTAAAAGCTGTTTCCCTGTGATTTATAAGTGGGGTAAAGCTGTTTTGTATCTTAGACTTTTCCATTAATCTGACTTTCCTAAATCACTATACTTGCCCATAAGCAGTCTTGTGAAGATTTCATGACCAAATTATAACCTGTAAATAAACCTTAACTAGTTTTGTATATGGTTTGGGGACAGGGTTTCCAGGAAGATAAATATTATTCTATTTTTATAATTCTTGCCTCAGTCAATTAATCCCCAACCAAATCACACAGTCAACCACAGAACAGAAGCCATGTGTACAAGGAGTACAATGAAATTAGAGGACAATTTGTCATATGCAAGCCATAGTTGTCCAAAGAAACAAAAATTTACAGGCATGTAAACCCACATCATTTTCAGATTCACCCATAAGGAATCTTATTTTCACATCCTGTCGTGGATGGGATTTCTCTATTCCTCCTCTGTTAGGGGGAGGTGAGAGATTAATTTGAGGCCGTATTGATTTTTTATAATTTTTTTAATTATAATTAATATCTACAAATTTGTGCCACCCCCAACCACTATGAAATCAGGTTCATAGTGCAAGTTTATGAAAGCTTGGGATATATTTACAGGGATTGGATTATTAAATGGAAATATCAAATTATCAACAACTATAGACAGAGAGAAAGATTCCCTTAGGCTTAATGCCTCTTAACAACTATACTGTTTGCCCAGCAGGGGCTGAAACTGTGTGTGCTCTTCAGACAGAGGTAACTTATATTACAAAGGAATTAAAGCTTGCTTAAATGTGTGGCTTTTAAGTATTAATTATTAATCACCCTCCTGGGAATGTGTCACAGCGTGTGCCCAGTATTCGGGTCTTGGTGAAGGCTGGAGTCTGTCCCAGCTTGCAGGGAATGATAAGTGTTCCCAGTCTCTGGGTTAAAAAGGATTTCTCTGACCTTGTCTCCTGGGGTGAAGTGGTCTCTGCCTTGGTGCTGTTGCTTCTGGAAGCCATGTGTGTTCAGCGATGATCAGCTGGCAGGACTTCCAGGTGCAGGAGAAGGATTTGTCCATGCAGCTTCTGACATGGTCGTCTGTGCAGCTAGCAGGCTGTGTTTGTAGGTTAGCAGTCTGGAAGGGTCTGCTGAGTCTGGATCTTTCCAGGCTTACAGAACAGCTGGCAAGCAGGGTCTATGCCATGCTTCAGGGAGACAAGCTCGGTAGATAAATGCAAGGCAGCAAGCCAGTATGTACGGCTGCTCTTGAGCTTAAGTAGGGGGCTCTCAGCTCCCCATATATGTATGAAGTGCAGGCATGTATGTGCTCTGCCTCTCAAAGAGTTCGCAGACAGCTTAACTGCACCTTGAGATCAATGCATGAGGTCTGAGCCTCAGTAATGCTTGCAAGTGAGTAAGGCCTGATCCTGTGTCTAGGCCATGCAAGCAGGTCAGGGCAGCAGGGTGCTGCTATCAGAGCTGAGCTTGAGCCTCCAAGTCTGAATGCTCCGAATGCTCTGAACTTCTGAACGGTTTGAACCGTCTGACCATGTGGTGCTCCTTTGCACCCCTCTTTATAGACTCTGGGCTGAGATTCGTGGCTCGTTTGGACATCTAAAGTGACCAATCAGGCTGGCAGTAAGCCAAACCTTACCTTGATAGGCAGTAGCTGTTTGCCTGGACCCTCCCAATAGGGGATTACCTGGGCAGACCCCGGGGTACATGGACTGGGCATGTGTGTGTTACACAACCTGTTTACTGCCTCGTGAGTCCTGGCACAAAAACATGTCCAGGCATGTAGAGGCATAGAGAAGCCTCAGTTTTAGGGCTGCTGCCCCTCCACCACACATCCATTCACATTTTTTAGATGTTATTTACTATATGTCTCTATCTCATGAAATACATAATGAATTACTCAGTTGCTTGCAAAGGTTTCTACATTGCCATTCACTGGATTTTACAATTCTGGAAATACTAAATAGTCTGGAACTATCACAGAGGATGTGATGATTTCTGTGTCATCAGTCCCACTTTTCCTGTTAGCATTTTCCTAACAGAATGGATAAATGATTTGCTTGAAAATGCTAAGATTTTTAACTCTTGGTTTTTTCTATGGACTTTCCAGAATTTCACTGTGCTGACAAACAGCATTCTCTTTAATTAAATGTATTTATAAAGAGCACATACTGTTCATGCACCTGCATGGCTTTCTGCTTATCTTCCTTATATGTAGTCAGTAATCCAGAATACTTGTTACCCCACAACAGGTCCAAATCCAACTTGGATCTAACAGTAATATTTCTTCCTAGAACTGAGATCACTGGGCCAAGGAGAGAATCACCTGTAGCATGTGTCCTCACTGAGTGAGCTTAGACTACCAGCCCAATTAACATCATCCTACTGGATCTGAACCAGCCTGAAACTCCTGCTGCTGCATGACAGCCACAGGATATCTAGGTTTATGGCCAATCTTTAAAACAGAGTTTATTCAAGCCTTCTGCTGTTCCATCAGTAGACAGGCTGTCATTGATCTGGTTCAGAACTGGATAGTAGAGACAGTAGAAATGTAGCCAAATGGGAGCATAAAAGTGTATGGTTTATGCTACTGAAGATCTGCATGGTGGTTCTGCTGAGGTGCCCTGGCACTCTGCTCCATCAGAACAACTCTCAGTCACTATCAGTTTTACCTATCTTTGAAATCAGTGTTTTCCCTTGTGGAGAAACACACATCTCCCATTGGTTGTTCATTTAATGTCCTGGCATTTTGTATGTTTTTTTTCAGCCAGTTATCATGAGATTAAGATTTGCAAAGCTGTTGTAGTGTTTCACATGGAAAAAAAAATCTTTTGTTGTCCTCTATTTCTCTTCTTAGGGCATTCACCTAATAGATTACGCATGCCTCATGAGTACCTCTCTATGTTGCCTACTTTGTGGGTCCTATTATGGTGGGCTGGCTGTGAATATCCTTCAAACTACATGTGTAGATGTTACGACAATTTACATGTTCTGGGCAGTGTCTCACATCATTTATCACAGTCCTGGCTGGCTTAGTGCTGTTTTCCTCTCCTGTAGCTACATTTGCCCAGGAAATAATTATTTTGCCATACCACATAGCTTGTACCATATGAGTTGGAGAACCCTGGCATGACTGTTTTACATGATACACACATTGCTAGTCTCATTTCATCTACAGGGTATGGATCCTTGGCTTGTCTGGGAATGTAAATTAAGTACAGCTAGTATCATTGTATGGAACTTTCATTTACTAGGCTTGACCCTTGACACGCAGTGCACCTGTACCACAAGTACATTTTGTCATAAGCCCATAATACTTTTTAGCAATTCCACAAAATATCTGTAAAGGAGCTGCCAATCACAAAGGAGATAGAGGATAACAGTGCTTTAAAGTACAAGGTGGTCTTGATAAACTTTCAACAGTGCTGATCCTCAGACCAAACGGCAACTGCAAATATGCTGAAACAGCTGGCAAAAGGGCTTATCAGCAAGTCAGATGTCACTGAAACACCATCATAGAAACATTCAAGTTGGAAAAGACCCTCAGGATCACTGAGTCCCAACTGATATCCCTACTCTATAAGGTTCACCCTAAACCATATCCCCAAGCACCGCATTCAAATGACTCTTAAACACATCCAGTGTTGGTGACTCAACCACCTGCCTGGGCAGCCCATTCTAATGTCTGACAACTCTTTCTGTCAAAAGAATTTTCTTAAGGTTCAGTCTAAGCCTATCCAGTCACCGCTTGAGGCCTCTTGTTCTATCACTGTTTACCAGTCAGAAGAGACCAGCACCAACCTCCCCACAAGGTCCCTTAAAATAGTTGTAGAGAGCAATGAGGTCTCCCCTCAGTCTCCTCTTCCTTCAACTAAACAGCCCTAGCTCTCTCAGTTGCTCCTCATATGATTTATTCTCCAGACTCTTCACTAGCTTCATTGCCCTCCTCTGCGTTCACTCCAGCAAGCTGTCTACAGTCTCATAGATTTGTTCTGAAAGAAACAGAAGAGTTTCAACTACATGGATCAAGTAATACTAACACACGTCCATTTAGAATGTGTGTTTTAAACTATATCTTTGTGATCAAGTACTCCCCAACTCTTTGTCACTGAAGTCAACAAATCTACTGCATGACCTAAGTAACTGAAAGGATTTTAACACAGTACAATTGCACCAGTATTGATATGGGCAAAGAAACTTACAGTCTTGGTGCATTTGTTCCAGTTTTCCATTCTGAAAATATTCCTAAAATTAACACCTTTAGAATTAAATAAATGTCATGCCTGAAGATATGGATGCATAAATGTATATAATATGTCAGCGTATATATACAAGTACATATGCATAGCCACACCCACATATATAATCTATATGCATAAATAGACAGTTTCTATTATCCACTGTGGTATCTTGTATGTAACAAAAGACTCCCCAGAAAGTACAGCTCTCTAAAAAAAATGTACCTATTAAATAATATTGTGAAATCCAGTACTCATTTATTCCCCTTTTTCTTGAGATTGGAAGCTCTATGAATTTGTATATGATGTGGAGCTCCTACTCTGATCTGCTATGCTCCTACTCTGATCTGCTATGCTGACTTTTATTCAGATTTGTGCAATGCCATGGAAGGTGACAGTTTACTTGAAAGGTAAAGAGGACAGAAAACATTTTATAAGCACAATACCTTTCACTTACAATTATTACTTTTACCTGTAAACACAATCAACTGAAAATTCACCAGCAATTAGTACCAAAAGCTGATTATATCACATTTTGCATCATGTCTCTGTATGTTTTGAGTCTCCTAATTTCTTTCCATAAGCTCAGACTTCAGAGCTCCCACGTGCATGATTCTAGAAGATTGCCTTCACTGTAGAGTGAAAGAGAAATTGTTTAAGTAAAGGCAGAGACTATATAAATCATAAACCACTTTCTCAGATAAAGGCCATTAGGTAAGTCTGTGTACAAATTTGACACTTTGTTTCCTTGCTTTTGACAGCCCTTTAGAAAGGCTTACATGTACAAGATCTGACTAAAGCTTTCAAAAATTCATCATGGAGTATTTGTTAACCTTGTTCTCTGTGATAGCTGCAGAACAAAGATAATACTCTCCAAATGGAGATAAATTACTATCTTTCAAAAGATCATCACCAGTCTTAATCGAGTTTGCTCCTACAGCTGAACAGTCAGTGACCTTGTTACTTGCACAATAACCGTATCTGCTATTTTACATTTACAGGGAATAGGCTTAGTTTAACTAGGCTGCTAAGAACAGCTTTACAGGTTTGTTATGATTCTAACTTCTGTAGATAAGTTAGATAATTCAGGTGGCTGAAGGGTAATTTAAAAATTATTTAAATACTATAAATTGTGACACTTGCATAAATCACAGATGGAGCTTCTGTATATTGATAAGCTGTTCTGAAAAGACAGCTGAATGCTCAGCAGATGTAAATCAGTGTGGCACCAAAGATTTCCAAGGTGCTGTACTACAATTATTCCCACTCCAGCTGACAGGCTGCCTGGGCAGCTGACTGTCCTTTCCATTAGCAAGAAAAGAGATCTGAACAAGATAGTGAGGGATCTTCCCATGTACCTATGTGTTCTTTCAAAGACCTTTTTTGGTTTTGCTTTATTTCAGCTAAGAGTATTCCTACATCTCCTTGTTTGACATAAACATTTCGGCATCCATTTTTTTCATATTATAACCTGCTGGCTTGGCAGGAATTGGACCTCATTCATTGCAGAGGTTATTAATAATATCCTAATGACATTAAACACCACACTGTATGTAGTTTGGGACTGCCCATGCCAACCCCTAGTTCAGCATCAGATTAGATGTCATGGGTTTAATATGCAGCTTTTGCAGAGAGATCACTTTTCCTTTTTTTGCCCTCCATTAACAACATGACCTTTATTGGAATCAAGCACCTCTTGATGTTGCACAATGGCACAGCATGGTAAAAGATGAAGCTGGGGTGAAGGAATGGCTCCGTCTTCTCTGAAGCAGCCAATGCACTGGTGGGCAGAGCTGTTTGAGCACAGTTCAGTCAGTCTTGACATGAAAGTCGAGCCTAGGCCACTCTAAGATAAAGCATTTGGCATTACACAGGGACTGTACATTGTAACTATGAGACTTTCCCTGCTTTCTTCTCCTGTCTTTCTAGTTTAATAGTGATTGGATTTACTGAGTATTTTTTTCATGCCTTTTTGGAGGAAAAAGGCACATTGTGAAGACTGCTGATTGCTTCACTGCCTCAGAGGAGAGGAGAGGAGAGGAGAGGAGAGGAGAGGAGAGGAGAGGAGAGGAGAGGAGAGGAGAGGAGAGGAGAGGAGAGGAGGGGAGGGGAGGGGAGGGGAGGGGAGAGGAGAGGAGAGGAGAGGAGAGGAGAGGAGAGGAGAGGAGAGGAGAGGAGAGGAGAGGAGAGGAGAGGAGAGGAGAGGAGAGGAGAGGAGAGGAGAGGAGAGGAGAGGAGAGGAGAGGAGAGGAGAGGAGAGGAGAGGAGAGGAGAGGAGAGGAGAGGAGAGGAGAGGAGAGGAGAGGAGAGGAGAGGAGAGGAGAGGAGAGGAGAGGAGAGGAGAGGAGAGGAGAGGAGAGGAGAGGAGAGGAGAGGAGAGGAGAGGAGAGGAGAGGAGAGGAGAGGAGAGGAGAGGAGAGGAGAGGAGAGGAGAGGAGAGGAGAGGAGAGGAGAGGAGAGGAGAGGAGAGGAGAGGAGAGGAGAGGAGAGGAGAGGAGAGGAGAGGAGAGGAGAGGAGAGGAGAGGAGAGGAGAGGAGAGGAGAGGAGAGGAGAGGAGAGGAGAGGAGAGGAGAGGAGAGGAGAGGAGAGGAGAGGAAAGGAAAGGAAAGGAAAGGAAAGGAAAGGAAAGGAAAGGAAAGGAAAGGAAAGGAAAGGAAAGGAAAGGAAAGGAAAGGAAAGGAAAGGAAAGGAAAGGAAAGGAAAGGAAAGGAAAGGAAAGGAAAGGAAAGGAAAGGAAAGGAAAGGAAAGGAAAGGAAAGGAAAGGAAAGGAAAGGAAAGGAAAGGAAAGGAAAGGAAAACCTTTTATTGCACATTTCTCAAAATTGCAGGTTTTAGCAATTTTTTTTTTTTAGTTCTGCCTTTGGTTCAGCTGAGCTCTGCTTTCTGGAGAAATAATTGTGAATTCTCTCTGCATCCTCCTTTGATCTGTAAAACAGCCCAGGGCCCTTGGCTTAACAGCTGTACTTATGGAGGTCACTGTTGCTTGACTTCTAGTTCATAATTACAAGGAAATCCTACAAAGTCCTCTGAGTATGAGAATTAGACTGGATTGCATGGCACACATGAAGGCACAACAGCTTCAGGCCACCGAGGTAAACAGAGTCGTAATATCAATCATAAAGCCTCTTGTTCAGTTGCTTCCAAAGCTCATGGCCCTATTCCGCGGAGCAGAAATCACTCACCTGCAAAAATCTGCCTCATGAACCTCAGTGGAGTTGCATGCTCGAGTGGTCTACAGCTAGCCTCCCTTTTACCCTTTCAGGTCAGTGCTGAACCTCTGATGTACAACTTAAGGACAACCAAGCTGGCTTAACGCAGGCTATCTTAACTTATGCTTGTAGATTTAGTCTGGTGAGGCATGTTAACACTCCTACATGGCTGTGCAAACATGAACTTGCAGACTCACTAGTTAGGCTTGCAAATACAGATTTTGCACGTATCTGCAGGTGGGTACATATATTTGGTATTCATTCAGATCAGCTGCTCTGCTTTTCCTTTTAAATTTACATGTAATGGTTTTGAGGAAATAGAATAATCATTTTACAAAGTAAAACCGCTGAGTATTTTCAGTATTCAGCTGAAACCCTCAGTGGGAGCTACAGAAGCTCCACATTACAAAGAGCTACTAGGGAAGAAAACTTACTTTCTTTGCATAGATGACTCTGAGAACTTAATCAGAGTACCTCCAGGCTTCATGATTGTACGTTATTGAAGACTAGTGGATAAGCTAGCAGAGGGAGCCAAAAGAAATGTTGAAATCTTGTGCAGTGGTAGGATTTTTATTATATTTCACATCTATTGCTTGCAACATCTGGGCTTCAGCAGATTTCCAACCAATTTGTTAATAAGCAACAGTAATTTTCCTGTAGTTCTGCATTCCCATGTAAGAAATTTCTTGAAATGGTGGAGACTAGAGATGCCTTTGATTTCCCTTATTCTTTTCCTGTAACTCATTCTCCCATTTTTTTTTCTATAAGAAAGACTTGCTAAAGAGAAGTGTTTTGGGGCTGGTCATATGCATGGCAAATGTGATTCAATGTTCTGCTGCTGCCTGTAATCACAAGGCAGCAGTTGACAGCTCAGGTTTCATATTCCTGCCAATTTCTGGACAAGAACTTCAGACATAAAATACAGGCTAAGCATTTTGACTGTTTTAAAGAATACATTAGAAATACATTGCAAAAGTAAGCACATATGTTCACTAAAAAAGACTAAGTGTGTGAATTAGATATTTGCTGGTGGGGAGTTGTCCTGGCACCAAGACTGATTCATTCTCAGTTATGGTAACTGAAGAACAGGTTAGGCAAGCTATCCCATGCAAAGTTTTTCTGCATGACTGCACATCTAACCTTTCAAATTCAAGCTTGAAATGTCAGTAATCACCTTTTGTTTGGTTTGGTTTGGTTTGGGTTTTTTTTGGGGGGGGGGTATTTTGGTTTGTTTTGGGTTTTTTTGGTTGGTGAGTAATTTGTTTGTTTGTTTGTTGGTTGGTTGGTTTGTTGTTATACAGCTCTAGCTATGATACTCTTTGTTTCTCTTCCTACTCTGTTGTTAACCTCAAGACTCTAGAGGAACTGATGCTTGCTGCATCACACATGTTAATTTTGTTTATCATGCACATTTTTCACTTTGTGTGACTCAAAAATAAGGCACCGTGAATCTGTTGCAAGTAGCCACAGCTAAGGGTCTGTGACTCCACAGAGTTATTGGTTCACAGGACAGCCAAGACAAAACTGTTTTTCAGAGCATTTTCTTTTCCATGTTTTTAGAATTATTCTGACATCTGTCTCATGGAGATTGCATAACTGTAATCTGTCTCATGAAGAGTGTTTGTTTGCTTGTTTGTGTATTCATTCTTTTGGCTTTCTTCTTTGCAGCTCCTTCCATCTGCTCATCTTTTTACCTTATTGTGTTTCTTCAACTATCTATGCAAAAAACATCACCCCTTCTCATTTTCTCAATTGATCCTTTCACAACAGAATATCGGGACAATGCAACCTTCTGTCTAGCATTTAGGTGGTTGAATTAATAACAAGGGAAATTATATAGAATTCTTATAGATAATTCCTGAATATCTATTACAAGCTGTTTTAGGTTTTTCATGGTGCTTCCAAAAGTCTGAAAAGCAAAATATAATTCTCTCACTGTGGCAAAATTGGAATTATTTTTTTCACATTTTTTTTCTTGAAGATTTTACCCAAAGAGCACCAAAAATAGGAAATCGCCACATCTTTATCCTTGAGTGTCAGAACTTATCTGCTGTGAACAAAAGCAGATAAACACTATTTTGTGTGAAAACACACCTTTAACATTCCCTAAATCCTTGCAAATGCCAGTGGCAAGTCAGTCATCTATCTAGCCAATAATGTGACTGAAACCTCAGTTTATATATATATAAAATAAGAATTCCTGTTTGATTTTCAGCATGAATAATTTACAGCAATAGGACCTAGCCTGGTATATAAGGCTTCCATATGATCAACACAATGATTTTCCTAATTACAGTTCTTGGGAAATACTTATGTGGTGGAGGGGCAGCAGCCCCAAACTGAGGCTTACCTATGCCTCTACATACCCAGACATGTTCTTCTGCCAGGACCCACGAGGCACCAAACAAATTGTGTAACACACACATGCCCAGCCCGTGTACCCCTGGGGTCCGGGCAGGTAATCCCCTATTGGGAGGTCCAGGCATATGTCTACTGCCTATTGGGGCAAGTTTTGGCTTATGGCCAGCCTGATTGGTCATTTTAGATGTCCAACGAGCCATGAATCTCAGCCCCAGAGCCTTTAAAGAGGGGTGCACAGCAGCACCACATGTTCAGTCTGCTCAGACGGTCCAGACTGTTTACCAGTTCAGAAGCTTAGAGCATTTTAGACTCAGCTCTGATCCACAGCAGCATCCTGCTGCCCTGACTCGCTCGCATTGGCCTAGACACAGGATCAGGTCTCACTCACTTGCAAGTATTACAGAGGTTTAGACCTCATGCATTGATCTCAAGGTGCAGCCAAGCTATCTGCAAGCCCTCTGAGAAGTAGAGCACATTCATGCCTGCACCATACATATATGGGGAGCCGAGATATCCTATAACTCTGGAAAGACCCAGAGCCAGCAGACCCCTTTCCAGATGGTCTGCAAACCTGCAAATGCAGCCTGCTAGCTGCCCGACCGTGTCAGAAGAAACACAGACAAATCCTTCTCCTGCATCGGGAAATTCCTGCCAGCTGATCATCCCTGGACATGCACAGCATCCAGAAGCTACAGCTCCAAGGCAGAGATCACCCCAGGAGAGGAGGTTAGAGAAATACTGTTACCCAGAAACTGGGAGAACACCTTCATCATCCTTTGCAAGCCGGGACAGACTCCAGCTTCAAGACCCCAATAGTGGGCACACGCTGAGACAGATTCCCGGGAAGGTGATTAATGACTAATACTCAAGAGCATCGCATCTAAGTAAGCTTTGATTCCTTTGTAATATAAGTTATCTCTATCTGAAGAGTACACACAGTGTCAGCCTTTGCTGGGCAGGCACTAGAGTGGCTAAGAGGCATTAAGCCTAAGGAATCTTTCTCTCTGTCAATAATTGTTAATAATTTGATATTTCCATTTAATAATCAATCCCTGTAAATATATCCCAAAGCTATTTTCATAACTTTGCAAACGAACTTTGATTTCATAGTGGTTGGGGGTGGTATAAATTTGTAAATATTAATTTTAATAAATAATTTTATAACAAATCAAAACCGCCTCAAATTCATTTCTCACCTCCCCCTAACAGGGGAGGAACAGAGAAATCCCCTCCACGACAACTTATCATTAGGCTTCCTTTCTTCCACCAGTGCCCAAAGTGTTCACTTCTACCTGCATATGCTTATATGTAACTCTTCAAAAGTTATGGAAGAGAACACAGTTCTTCTAATAGCCAAGAAAACTTGCCTCCTACTTCTGAGCTACTGCAGTATCATATTACAGTTTTAGGAAAGTTACACATTTCCTACATGAAACATACTTTTGTAGATCTATGACTAGTTCATTAAGATCAGCACATCAAGTATTTTATCAGCAAAGTGACACAAAAAAATGGCAGAGTCTAAAGGTAGTCATGTTGTAATTCTAACAAAAGTGCCTAAACCAGGACATTAGAACATATTGGGCGAGTCAATCTGTTTAAGTGCCTGCTTCCTCAAACACAAGCTACTTTCCTATGTTAATTTGAGAAGGAAGGAAGGAAGGAAGGAAGGAAGGAAGGAAGGAAGGAAGGAAGGAAGGAAGGAAGGAAGGAAGGAAGGAAGGAAGGAAGGAAGGAAGGAAGGAAGGAAGGAAGGAAGGAAGGAAGGAAGGAAGGAAGGAAGGAAGGAAGGAAGGAAGGAAGGAAGGAAAAAAAATAGCCTTCTAAGGTGCATGTTTTAATTCAGGTGGTTTTCCACATTTTATCACAAGACCTCTGTTCCTGCACTACTTAGGATCATATTCTCCAAACAGTGCTAGCTACAGGATACAACTTTAAGGTACCTGGGGTCTTTGAAAGGGGTTCATAAATGCATTACATAGTATGCCTTCAGGAGGCTTGGTAGAAAGAAGACATTATTCATATGGATGTGGAAAAGGACAGATAGGCATGATGTATCTAATCAGTCTGACAATTCTTGTTATATTAATCCACAAAGGTAGAGTTAGAAGACTGGGGGAGCTCCATGAGTACATGAGATACTAACTTTGAACAGAAGAAACATAGGGACAGAAAGTTAATGGCAAACTGATGAGAATACTAGGGAGCATCAGAAGACATTACACAGAAAGAAAAGATGACAAGAGAAAAGTAGAAAAGTCAAAGGAATACAGAAAGGCAAAGCTGTAAAAGGCAAAAAAGCTGGAAAATAGTAGATAAAGGGCTAAAGGAAACAGAAAAGTGATAAAAAGATTTATGAAAAATTATGAGGTCATCAGTGTTTTTACTGTTAAAGTAAGATTGACTTTGATAAAATGAGACTAATAATTATTTGTTAAGCAGAAAAGAAATTGTGAATAATAAGAAAAAGTATGCCAACTATTCTGTGGATTCAATGTTACCAAAAGTTACAAGAAAATTGTCAGAGAAATTGAGCAAATACCTTAACAATCAGTGATTGTTAAAACTCACAGGTAGGAATTATTAGGAAGCTTCTTTACAGGTTGTTAAGTCCCGTATATATCAAAAGGGGAGGGAAGTGTCGTGGATGGCCCATAGGCCCAAAAATAGTCTTATACATGCCCTGCCTTGCCTGGACATGTTTTTCTGCCCAAACCAGAGGTAAACACATTAAATGGACAAGAGGGGCACAATACACCTGGTGCCATAAAGTCTGGCCTGCCCAGGGCCCCTGATTGTGTAACATGGTTGTATAAGCCCCCATACACCCAGCTTATGGCCCACTGGGTGCAAGCCTTTGTGATTCCCATATTTGGAAGGTCCAGGCTTGTGTTCTTCACCTATTATGGTAAGATTTGGCTAACTGCCAGCCTGATGGGTCATTCTGGTGTCCAAAAGGCCATTAATCTCAGCCCACATTTGATAAATAGAGGTACACAGGTAAACAATTTGTTCTTGCCTCTTGCTTTTGTGTGCCTGCTTGCTTATGCCTACCTGCCTGCCTGCTTTTCTGCCGGCCTACTCACCCACAGTGCTCACCTTAATGCCTGCCTTTATCTACAGAGACAGAATCTCCCATGGGCTCCCAGCCAGCCATGCACACCTGCACACCACTGTAGTGAGTTACGAGGTCTAGATCCTGTATTGCCTGCCTTTATCTACAGAACTACCTGAAGGAAGGTTGTAGCCAGGTGGGAGTTGGTCTCTTCTCCCAGGCGACCACCAAGAGAACAAGGGGGACACAGTGCCAAGTTGTGCCGGGGGAACTATAGGCTGGATGTTGGAGGAAGTTCTTGCCAGAGAGAGTGATTTGCCATTGGAATGGGCTGCCCAGGGAGGTGGTGGAGTCACCATCCCTGAGGGTGTTCAAGAGAAGACTGGAAGAGTCACTTAGTGCCATGGTGTAGTTGACTGGCTAGGGCTGGGTGCTAGGTTGGACTGGATGATCTTGGAGGTCTCTTCCAACCTGGTTGATTCTATGATTAGTCTTCCGTGCAGCAGTGCACCCTATTGCACACCTGCTGCCTCATTATTGCCTGGTGCACGCCACTGTCATGAGTTGCCAGGAGCAGACTCCACTTGTCTGCGTGCCATCAGCCTGTATGACCAGCGTGACACCATGCTGAGACTGCACAGCACCCTGCTTCTGCACCCTATGAATCACTGGACAGAGCATCCAGAAGAAGCCAGAACAAGATAAGAGACTGTTCTTTCCCCAGAAGCTGGGAAGATTCTCCTTTCCCCCTGAAGCCAGGAGCATTCCAGCCTCAAAGTCCACAGGCAGAGCTCCTGAAGACTAGACACTTGTACAGGCTGTGACGTAGCCCCAGAGGGTGATTGATAATTAATAAGAGTAAATGCTTCCATGCCTCAGTAATTCTCTACTGCCTTCAGCCATAGAGGAAAAAGAACTTGGGCCCATCTACTGCGCAAGCAGCATATTGACCCCAGGTGGCATTTGGCCGTGGGTAAATTCCTCTCTCTATTGTTTGAATGTTTGCTAGATAATAATAGTTATTAACAAGTTACTGTTTGATAATACTCCTAGAATGTTTTCCATAACCGTGTAGGATCCAAAATAATATTAAAATTTAGTGGTTGGGGGTGGCAAGAGTTCAGAATATTGAAGTCAATAGATTATATATTTTTATATCATCCCGCACCACTTAATTTCTCCCCTCCGCCACAATTGGTGTAGGCAGCAGAATACCCCTCCACAACAGGAAACTACAGGTCTTTAGACTGAAACATATCCATCAAGGACTCAGCACACAAGACTGTTGTTGAAGCTGGTAGGAAAAGAAATGACACCACAAGCTTCAGATTCCAAATGAATGGGCTGTGCTGCGTTGCACATTGTTGGATCTGTTTTCAATTCTACTCTTCCTCATAAGCATAGCATAGGAAATGTGAAGGTGGCAGATACACTCAGTCATTGATTGCAGTTTCAATTGCTTACTGTTCAAGATGTTTCATTAACAGCCTTGCAAACAGCAACAGAAACTCAGTTCTCCAGCTTTTTTTTAAGGCAGGTGGAATTATTTTAATCTTCAGAAATGTTTCAAAGAAGCACTGAGACTTTTTCAAGGGACTCTGTCCAACAGAATAAAAATAAAATAATTTATTAACTAATTTAATTATTTATATTTTATTTATACTTAAACTCACAGAATCATAGAATCATTAATGTAGTTAACTCAAACACACTTCAAGGTTAACTTATTATTCCTCTGTACTTCCTAATATCTATAATATCACCCACATAATTCATAACAAAGTTTCATGCTCTTTTTTTTGGGAAAACAACAATATGCAGGAAAGGTCGTAACTGTCTATTAAGTCGGACAACTGCACCAAACAAAAGTGCTCCCAACTTTCCTTTATTCCCTGTCTGTGTAATAATTTATTTGATTTGTATGTTAGTTTTCATTAAACAGTCTTTAATTATACAAATCTTACAATGCATCTTGGGACACAATATGCAGCTCTCTCCTGTACATAGCTTCTTAGGTTTACATGGCAGTTTTTCCTGAGCAGTTCTTCTCCACTTTCTCAGAGGTAAACATCCTTCTTTTTTACAACAAAGAAGCTGAAGACGGATTTTCCACTAAGTACTGGAGTGTTCTCTAACCAGTAACGTCCAAGTTTGCCTTTTTTTTTTTTTCCTTCATGTCATTTCATGCTCTAGGGAACAGCATGTCCCCACTAGATTGCTGAACCACCCTTGCTGGAGGGCCACTAATCTTTGGAGTGCTGGTAGAAACAAGCAGCGAAGGACAGGTGGAGGGAAAAACTTCTTAAGCTTGTTTCACCATCAGAGAAAACATGTAATGTAATTACAAACTGTACTATAGACAGGTTACCCTGTATTTTAGTTGCAGTGAGGAAAACAGGAGATGACAAGAAGCCAGGAGTTGAAGCACTGAAAGAAATGTTATGACAGCAGAAGCTAGACCATTTTCTCATTTAGTCTATATGGTGTTGATGGCAGTTTGGTCTCTGACAATACACAGGAGAGATGACAGAGATTGATGGGTGTGAGCATATGCTGTTCATTATAGCAGTTTTGGAGGTGTTTTCTTAGAAGTTGTGTGATCAGAGGTAGGGAATCACTTCAAATGACAACAGTGAGAACTAGCACTGGTGGCCAGATGTGTTAAAGTAGACCTTGTTGGTGTTTTTTGAAGATTGAGAGGTTTCTGGAAAGAGAATGCTGGAGATTCAAGGACTGCTAGCACAGAGATTTTAGACATGTTTGTGGAGCCATTCTCAATGAGGATTTTGCATCATAGTTGTTCTACAGGTTCTAAGTCAGATAAAGACCAATCTCAAAGGAACTGAAATTGGTTTCAAAAGCAGTTTCTGATGATAAATTACCTGACTTTGGAGCAGTTTGGTCAACTTTATTCTATCTTGTCCCATGCTGTACATTTATTGTTCTTCTGGGTATGTTGCAAAGCCCTCTTTTTTTCTGTAGGTCTTTAGAGAGACTGACAGTTTGTAAAAGAAGGGGCTGGAGATCATGGGTGATTTAGCTGATTTTTGATGGTGTGCTGTTGTTGGGTCTCCTTTAAGATTCTGCAAGAATCTAATAGGAAAATGCATAATAAGTAGGTTTTGTTGTTGTTGTTGGTTTTGTTTTGCTTTGTTTTGTTGGTGGGTTTTTTGTTTGTTTGTTTGTTTTGTAAACTGAATATTACATTTTAAAGAATTACAAGAAGTCTGGATATGTGAAATGAAAACAAACAAATCCTATCAATAAGAGTTAAAGTTACAAAACTAATACAAGTCTTCATTGAAATGTTTAACATTTTTAGAGTCCCATCACTAACTCCTCCCTTGATAGGCTTATTCCTTTAGCAAATATGTTTTTTAAATATTTCCTTCCATGCAGCATTACCACGTTCCATACTGCATAGATTGTCATAAATAATGCACATATACACATTTTACAGACTATTGGTCTTTTTCCTGTTCTGAACAATGTTGATGAAATTTTTTTTCCTGACTTTTATAGGAAAGGTTTTATGATTTTTTTTTAATCAGGTTGAACTATATCATGTGCTGTTGGGGAGGTTTGGACTTTTCTAGGCTATTCCTTATATTGACTGTAGAGACACTAAGTACTTATCTAATATAGTATGGTACTGGGTTTGGCTGAGCTGGAGTTAATTCTTCTCAGCATGTTTCTGGTGCTGTGTTTTGCAGTCCAGTTAATAACACACCGATGTTTTGGCTACTGCTCAACTGTGCTATTCCAACATTTCACCACCCCAAGAGTATGCTGTGCTGAGGGGTGGGCAAGACCTTGGGAGGAAACACAGCCAGGGCAGCTGACCCAAAATGGCCAAAGGGGTATTCCGTGCCATATGATGTCAGCACAGACTTAAGAACTAAGTAAAAGAAGGAAGTGGGGGGGATATTCGTGGATGGCATCCATCCTTCAGAGCAACTGTTATGTGTAGAGCTCTGATTCCTGAGGCCAACCATCATATGCTGACAGGAAGTAGAGAATGACATCTCTTTACTTTTGCTTCCATATGTGACCTTTGCTCTTTCCCTGTGCTTAGCATTAATAAATTGCTTCTACCTATTACTGACTTTTGTTATGTTTCCCTCTCTCCCCTCTTCTTCCAGAGGAGTGATAGACTGGCTTTAGTAGGCATTTGGCCCCCAGCCAGATCCAAACTACCACAAGTATTTTGTCTGGAAAAGTGCATCTTTTAGTCAGATACCCTAAATACTCATCCCAGTAAATAAGCTCTACCCTGATCTGTGCTACAGTCACTGAATGTTGCCAGCCAGTGCATGCCACTTACTGCAACTTGTCCATATGCAGGCCTTGCTCATCTCTTCACACAGTGAGGCCACCATTTTGAATGCTTCCATTTTTATCACCAACTACTTGTTAAGTAGAACGCAATTTTCTGAAATTTGTAGCTTTTAAGATATGTAGTAAGCAACCTGAATTACAGCCATTACATTAAAAAAAAAGCCATGCTTAAATACATCTCTAAGTAGTTATAATACCATTGTCAGACATACTTAGTTAATTAATACTTGCATTTTTTTCACAATAATATTATTTTCCATTATACAGAAAAGAGTTGAGAGATCACAGAAGTATGCTGAAATATTAAAGCTATACTTCAAGATGCCATCTATGCCATTCCTGCTGCTAGAGAAGCCTGTGCTCTCTCAGTTGCTGGCTGCGCTTTTCCAGGCTGGTGTCACCTTGCAGCTGGAGCCACCAGAAGCGCTTTTGTGCTTGTGTCATGAGCTGGGATCAGGAAACTGATACAGCTGAAAGACAGCCCAGAGAGGATTGTCTCCATGAACTGCAGATGGATCAGTTCCCTCCATTGATTTTAGTTTCTGGTTCACAAATGCTGCTTCTGGCATGTTGCCGTTCAGCACAACAGAGAAAATGCACAACATTAGTTGTGCATGGGGATGGTTGTGAGTTTGGCAGCACTGCCAGCTCACAGGTGCTTAAACCTGCAGCCTAAGATTTTCAATAAATGATGACGCTTCATGACACAAGGGCTCCATGAATTTTTTAATTAGACATGACTGAAAAATTTTGCATGCTAGTGGTATGGAACTTACAAATAAACTAGAAGTGGAAACACACAGGTAATACAAACTTAGCAGTTATTCACTGGTGTTGCCCTTTTCTTCTTCCTGTGTAGTACTTGCCTCTATGCATAACATTAGGTCATTCAGTTAAGACCCTCTTTAATAAAGTAATCTCTCCTAGGTTCTGCAGGATGGCCTTGTCTTATCACCTGTTTTAATGAGGGTAACAGTACAGATTCAAGATCATTTATTGATACATTATCTCCTTTGTTAAGGTTATCCCCAGTAATGCAGAGGCAAGAAATCAATGTATCTTTGAATGTGCTAGTTTGAAGCAAGCTAGAGTGTTTTGGTGAAAAGAACTAGATAATGGGCAGTGAAAAGGTAAATAATGGTTGTGTCTCCTTCCCTCATCAGTCTCGCTGAGAGTTCTGGGAAGAAGAAGGAAAACATTAGATAACATTCTCCATTTTGTCTCTCACTCTGCTTTGAGCTTCAGACCTAGCCACATCTCCTTAACTCCACTGCCACTAACCTTCCTTCTTAACCTCTTGGCTGCACCTCTATTCTTCCTGGGAACTGGGGTAAGGTTGAGAGGGGCTGGGGAAGGTGTTGGGGTGGTTTGATAACCCCTCCTGGGGACTCAGGTTTCTGGGGGGGAGTTGTGCTTCTGTATTACTTATCCATTGTATATTTTTGTATATAACTGTATATATTGTAAATAGCTGCTTGTATATTGTGCTGCTGTAAAATAAATAGCTTCATTTATATTCCCAGAGACCTTCTGAGTTAGCTGGGGCAAATTCAAAAGTGTGTGTGGGGGGGGGGGGGGGCGGGTTAATGCCCAAACCATCACATTGAAAGAGCAAATTTTCAAGATGTATCATGTACATTTCTAATAACTTAAAATGTCATCATGGTAGGGAAACATCCTTTAAAAAGGAGAACTGATGCATCTTGTCACATTCTGAAAGGAGAGTGTGTGATTTTTAGAACAGTAATGAGAAAGTTGACGTTTGTATTAGTTACTTCCTCTTTCTCCTCACGAACTATCTAGCTGATGATTATTGTGGGATTATTCCCTGTGGAACACTTTTACAAATGCTTTCTTTCCTGTGACTTGTCCATAGATCAGTAAACTTCACTTGTACTTTAGAAAAAGGGAAATGAGCAGAATTTTCCATTACAATCCCAACCATCCTTTTAAGGCTGTATCTTTCCTGCTGATACACACCACAGAACTCCCACTTCAGACTCATTCCTCTAGCAAGTAATAGCCATCTGAAAAACACCCCAAGCAAACAAAATCAGTAAAGCTTATGCCAACCATTTGAATAGTATTTGCCTCTAGCAAATATCACTAAAATGAAAGAACAAATAGTGCCAGCTTTCACAGCTGAATCTCACAAATATTTCTGACAGGCCAAATGTAGACATGGACAGAATGAGTCAAAGCTGATAGGCCTACAGCACTAAAATCCACTGGGCTGTCAATGGCTTCCACCATCTAAGTGAATCTCTGCTTGGTGTTAATATTCAGCTGCCCCTCAATCCTCAGTTTCTTTTGCCTTGATGTGGTCTGTTCTAGGATCCAGCCTAGAGCAGTGTGCTGCTTATATATGATTTTTAAGTCATGTCTGCTAACTGTATTTGCAGAGATATGAACTTTCTTAAATGATCTTCAGTAAGATTTTGGCCCCGTAATGTTGCAAAGGAAACAAAAAGAAACTATTGCTTGTCATGGTTGATAAAATAAACATGTTTTTCAATTCATTAGTGACTTAGCTTTCAACAGAAGAGTGAATAACACCAGGTGTTCTGTAGGATAGAGACATTGCACTCACACTTTGTTTCATAGGGAACTGTGGAATAAAGCCATGTTTTCATTCTATAGCTGAAAACAAAGTAGTGAATATTCTTTAAGTGGCTCCCTTCAGTGTGAAATGTGGAATGAGGCAGTTTTGTTTACGATGAGGAATGGCACTACCAAGTTGCTTAATCCTTTGTCAACACTGAGCTAATTCAGATTTCATAAAGACAGAGGAGGGCAATGAGTAAACAGATGTGTTACATTCTTCTGCTATCACATTATATTAACATTACTTTGCCTGTTGCTCTGCTTAAAGGACTGTCTCAGATTTATGCTTCATGGGGGTGTTTTTGGCTAAATCTTTGGCAGACTATATGTTTTAAGAATACAAGGAAGCAACAGAAGATGTCTGTGAAACAAACATATTGCAATCATCTCAGTTATGCAGTAACGACCATCAAAAGCTATGATTATCACACTGGTCAGTACAATTAATGCCATTAAAGTAATTAGGCCCAGGAGCTGTGGGGTCAAATAAAGACAGCGTTGTAATGACAATACAGAGGAAGAAAATTACTGACATTTTCATCCCAATTATAATTACTAAACTATTATCTTAATGCTATATAAATAAGGCTATGATATTTCAAAGACTGGTTATACATGAAATTAACTCAGCTACTTGCTCTGCAGTTGGCTTGGGTTAACATTTTAAACATAAATAATAGTCTTTACTCACTGTATCTGTTTATACATGATGTTTCTCATTTACATTCTTTTGCAATATGCTGACAGCATTAAATGTCTGAGAAGAAAGATCTCATCCACAGAGGAAAATGCTTCTTCGTGTTGTAGCGCTTATAATAGACATGGCTGCTGCACTGTTCTAATGCTAATGGCCAGAAAAGGAATGTGGGAGAGAGAGGCTCTGAGCTGTTTTCTTTTCAGTTTTGTGTTCCAAGCCTTTCCGGAGTCAACGTGAAATGTAATTGTTCTTTTGACCTCTGTCTTCTCTCTCCCCAGGTCTGAGGAAGAGCTACACTGGCTGATTATTGCAGGAATGAAAGGCACTCTGACCTTGTCGACCGAATGCCTTGCTGCTTTCAATGTTGCCCATTATGCTCAAGGCAGGCAACTCCTGGAGAGAGGCTGAAATCTACCAGAGAGCGGCTTGCCGGGAAGCTTGCCAGCAAGGGCTTCAACAGCAGCACGGCAGACAGTGCCAGGCAGTGAAAGAAGCCAGCTGGGGAAGGGAGAGAGGGAGACTATATCAAATTATTGTTAGCACAGGGCATAAAGAGCTCTCAGATGCTGATCAGAAATTGCTTCTTCATTATTAACACTTTACATCATCTACCTGAAATGAAAAGTAGCATAGAAGCCATGGAGAAAACATTAGTACAGTTTTATCTACCTATATATACATACATATCTCTATATATATACACATATGTGCACATAGATATATATACACATGTATCTATATACATATATGTATCTATGTATACACACATACGTACATATATATATGTATTTAGTGGAATGTGAGAGTCCTTAAGTGTTAATAAATAAATAAATAACACCCCCAAATGCAGTTTTCACAAGAATAGAGACTGTTGGTGTATAAGGAACCACTGAAATAATTCTCCAATGAAAATTAGTCAAATATTTGGTTGCTGTAATTGTGCTAAGTAGGAAAAGAATAACCATAAAATCTTCTAGAGAAGGGCGACAAAGCTGGTGAGAGGCCTGGAGCACAGCCCTATGAGGAGAGGCTGAGGGAGCTGGGGTTGTTTAGCCTGGAGAAGAGGAGGCTCAGGGCTGATCTCATTGCTGTCTATGACTACATGAAGGGAGGCTGTAGCCAGGTGGGGGTTGGTCTCTTCTCCCAGGCAACCCGCAACAGAAGAAGGGGACACAGTCTCAAGTTGTGCCAGGGGAAGTCTAGGCTGGATGTTAGGAGGAAGCTCTTCACAGAGAGAGTGATTGGTATTGGAATGGGCTGCCCAGGGAGGTGGTGGAGGCACTGTCCTTGGAGGTGTTCAAGAAAAGCCGAGATGAGGCACTTAGTGCCATGGTCTAGTTGACTGGATAGAGCTGGGTGATAGGTTGGAGTGGATGATCTTGGAGGTCTCTTCCAACCTGGTTGACTCTATGATTCCATGATTCCTAGAGCTACAACAGGCTGGAGGAAGTATCACCTGACAAACATTCTCTGTTTTCATGTGTGTGTTTTTACTAGATATTTCAGAAAATCAACAATATCATAAAATGTCACATTTACCATTACCCTGTAGCCTTCGTTGTTAGGACTCAACCACAATGACTGACTGAATGAAGGTCCTAATCTGACCTTAGGATAATGTGGCAACTGAGGCAAAGCTGTAGATGGGCATTGATAGCGTAAAGTTGGTTTATTTAAAATGAACTTACCTATTTTGAATATTGCATTCAGTTTTGGCCTTCCCAGGTTAAGAGGGACAGGGATCTGCTGGAGAAGGTCCAGAGGAGTGCTATGAGGATGATTAGGAGCCTGGAGCACCTGCCTTATAAAGAGAGAGGCTGAGAGACCTGGGTCTTTAATCTGGAGTAGAGAAAATTGAAAGGGGATTTAAAAAATATCAATAAATATCTGGGGCCTGGGTGTCAGAAGGGAGGGAACAGGCTCTTGTCACTTGCTCCCTGTGATAGAACAAGGATCAACGGATATACGCTGCAGCGCAGGAGGTTCCACCTCAACACAAGGGGGAATTTCTTTACTGTAAGGGTCACAAAGCACGGGAACGGGCTCCTCAGAGAGGTTGTGGAGTCTCCTTTTCTGGAGACTTTCGCAGCCTGTCTGGATGTATTCCTCTGTAACCTGAGCTATATTGTATGGTCCTGCTCTGGCAGGGAGGGTCGGACTCAGTGATCCCTTTGGGTCTCTTCAAACCCCTGACATTCTGTGATTCTGTGATCCTGTAAAAAAAAGACATTCAAATAACCTGGGTATCTTAGATAGAAACGGGCCTATTGTTGTGGAGGCAGGAATTAATGTGTGGCCGAGTCAGGAATTTTTATACAAAAATAGAGTTACTTTATTTTCCCAAAACCCACCCCCAAAACTATATATACAAAGATTGATATAGTTTAATTAACAGATTCAGTTGCTTGAGAATATCTACAGGGATGCCATTGATAATCTGACTATTTTGGAAGTCAGAAGTTGGAAAAGGCTTTAGCTATTAATTAATAGCATTTTTCTTACTAATAAAGTTGAGCCAAAATAACTCACGATCAGGCTGACTTCCTCGTGCAGTCTGTCTCTCTCGTTCCCTTTCAGCAGCTGCAGGTGGACCGTTAAGGGTCATTAAGCTTACAAAGGGTGTCAATAGGTGAAGCAGTCTTTGAAGCCCTTTCTGTATCCAGGCAAGGCGAGAAAGGGGGGGGGAGGGGGGGGGGGGGAGGAGGAGAGAACTCTCAAGCAAGCATGAAGGTTCAGGCAGTAACGAACTCCAAGCGGGGACGAATTCCAAGGTAGGAACCCTCAAAAGCGGGAAGCCCCCAATATTTATACCCTCTCTAGACAAAGAGCAGAGTTACCACTTCCTTAGGCACAAAAGGCACAGCCAATCCCAGCCCGATTCCAGTGCGGGCACTGCATGGGGCACTCCTCGTGTGGGCAGGACCCCTTTGCTCACCCCCTTCATGCCTGCAGGACAGGCGAAGGCGGGAGGGGGCAACCAGGCAGCTTTCCCCCTCCCATTCAAGCCACATCAGGAGAGGAATTTAGGGGTATACAGGACTTTAGGACACCTATCCTAGCAGGACCACTAGTGTTTCAATGTCATCGTGACTTGAAGGCTGCTTAGTGACTCCTACAAAATAAATCAGTGCTCTTTATTTACTGTTGGTTTGTTTGGGTTATTTTCTGAGTCATATGTATCCTTATCACAAAACCAACCAAACAAACAAACAGAAAAAAAACCCAACCACAGTGCTGAAATGTGGAGAAGAAACACTCATATTGTTTCCTCAAGCTGAAGAAAGACTGGATCATTGCTTGATCACTGTCAAACTAGTGGCAGTTAATTCTGCTTGCCACAGTAGAAGATGGGAGGTCAGGAGGACAAACACACCATGTCTTGTATGTCTAGTGGTCATGTCACACATATCCTAGCCCTGCTAGATCTCTTCACATCCTGCCAAGCTGTGAACAGAGGTGATGGCTGCACCTTATGGCAGCAGTGTCAAGATATGCTGTCCCTCATTTCCTATTGTAGTTCCACTTCTCCAGGTCTAGCAGGGAAGGCATGCAATATGTAGTCATAGACAGCAATGAGATCAGCCCTGAGCCTCCTCTTCTCCAGGCTAAACCCCAGCTCCCTCAGCCTCTCCTCATAGGTCTTGTGTTCCAGACCTTTCACCAGCTTCGTCATCCTTCTCTGGACACATTCCAGCACCTCAGCATCTCTCTTGCATTGAGGAGCCCAGAACTGGACACAGTACTCAGGATGTGTCCTAAGCAGTGCTGCATATAGGGAAAGAATAACCTCCCTTGTCCTGCTGGCCACACTGTTCCTGATACAGGCCAAGATGTCATTGGCTCTCTTGGCCACCTGGGCACACTGTTGGCTCATGTTCAGCCAACTACCTACCAGTACCCTGTGCTAGTATGAAGCAGGGTAGAATGTTTTGGTGAGAAAAAGTAGATTACAGGCTGTGAAAGGAAAACAATGGTGATGTCAACTCCCCTCACAGTCTCGCTGAGAGGTATGGGAACAAGAAGGGTAAACATTAGATAACACTTTCGCCATTTTGCTGCACTCTCTGGCTGGGCTCTGGCTGAGCTGCATCTCCCAAACCTCACCTGCCACTCACCTTTGCTTCTTAACCTCTTGGCTGAACCTCTCTTCTTCCTTAGGACTGGGGTAAGGTTGAGAGGGGCAGGGGGAAGGTGCAGGGGTGGTTGAGAGCCCCTCCTGGGGACTGAGGTTTCTGGGAGGGGAGTTTTGCTTCTGTATTACTTTTACCTTGTATATTTCTGTATATAACTGTATATATTGTAAATATCTGCTTGTATATTGTGCCAGCTGTAAATAAAAAGCTTCATTTATATTCCCAGATCCGGCTGAGTCTAGTCTGGTTATTACTAAAGTGGGGGGGGGGGGGGCGGGTAACACCCAAACCACCACATATTTTTATTTGGCACCCAACGTGGGGCAAAATTCATTTAAGTGACTGTTAATTAACTGTGGGAATCAGAATGAAGCTAATAAAGCAGCTATTGTACTTGGTGGGGGCTATTGTGTGGCCTATTTTCTGTTTTCTTGCATTCAATTGGATCAAAGCCCAAATTGTTTCTTAATTTCTTAATGTAGCTTATACAAAGGCTAAAGCTAAACTCACAAACATTTTCTGGTCCTGAGGTGATCTCATTCTTGGGTATGATGGTTTTAATGTCACTGAAAATCTTAACAGTATCATTACAGGGGTATTTGGGAATAATTTTACAAGCAATAAAAACACTGCCTTATCTAGAGCACTGATGAGGGTGATTCAACTCAGAACTGAGATGCCAGACCCTTGTAAAAATTTTTACTCAAAGCAAATTGTGGTATGTCTGGTGTGTGTCATCCTGGGTCTTATAATTTTTGATTTTATAATACTTTTAACATTCTGTGTGAAAAATTTGAGTGCCATGCCTGTAAAAACTAGGAAAGTCTCTCTCGAAAGCAAAAGGAACACAATCTCCTTCCCAGCAAAATTCAGGGGCACAGCCAGGGACAGTTTTGCAACCAAAAGCACAACAACTACCTTCTCCCCAGCAAGATTCAGGGACTGTAGTCCTTGCACCTCCTTTTACAGATTCTGGGAAAACTGCCAATGTTCCTAACAACAATGACAACAAACAAGGATTGGCAGGCATCCCAGGAGTACAGGCAAATAATGTTACTAATAATACTAGTAACAGTAGCTCCGCCAGTTTGAATCCTCCACAGCCACCAGCACACCAGAATCCTGTTAGCTCCAAGGCAGATTTGAACTCACAGACCCCAGGTCAGATCCCCAATGATTCAAACCCTCCAGTTGGACATGTCAAAGTCTGTTGCTGTGCAGGCCTTTTTGGCACCTGCTAAGGCAAAAGCCAAGACACAGTTTTTGACAAACTCAAAGGAGGATGTAAGAGAGGGGACCTCTGGTGAGCAAGAGGAGGAAGAGGAGGCATTTAGTCTGCGAGACCTCACAAACATGCTGAGATCACAGTACTCAAATGAGAAGAGCGCTGTGAGGTTGGCTGCCAAGAAAGAGGATGGTTCCAATGAGTTTAAGAGTGCTATGAAGAAGGTTCTGTTTCTAGGCCAGGGACAACCAGATCAACAAGAGGAAGAGGAGGAGAATGGCATCCAGGACTCCAACGATCCTCTCAGAGAGGTCAGGGAAGTTAGAAAGGAATACTCAAGGGAATCAGGTGAGCCAATCCTAAGCTGGCTAGTGAGATGCCATAGCATTGGTGCTAATGCCCTGCAGGTAGGAGACAAGTCTGCCAAGCAGCTAGGGCCACTCACCAAGGCCAAATACCTAGCAAGTCCTCTTGGTAGGGTTAGCTTGTGGACATGCCTTCTGTTGGCTGTGGCTATGAGATATCCTTCCCAAGATTATTTGCCATGGGCTGCCAAGAAGTGGAACACCACTGAGCAGGGAATTAAGCTTCTGAAGGAGTTTGCTGTGAAGGAAGTGCTTTATAGAGATCATGGCACCCATGAGCCTGATGACATTCCTCTTGGAACAGGTCTCATGAAGAAGCTTATGAAGCTTGCCCCTTCATCCTATGCTAACATCTTGGCTAGCAAGTTTCCATCAAGGAGTGATAATGAAGGTCTTTCACTGTTGGTGAATTCACTGACTACCTCAGGCAGATAGAGGACACCTTGTCACATTCTGCCATAATCTGTGCCATAAAAACTCTAGATACAGAGATAAAAGATGGCATTAAAGATGGCATTAAAGATAGCATCAAAGATAGCACTGAGAATGGCATTAGGAATGGCGTGAAAGAACTGAAGGAGGATCTCAGAAGCATTTCCAACCTGGTAAAAGATACCATCCCTGCATCATCTGAATGGGTGCATGTTTCTGCAATCAGGAACAGACGACCACCTCCTGCAAGGCAATTCCAGCCCAGGAGGAGGCAAATTCCTCCCAGAAATCAGCAATCACGTGCGTCACTGTGGATACTTCTGTGTGACCAATATGGTGAGAACATGAACAAATGGGATGGTAAACCTACTTCAGCTCTTTCAAAGAGAGTCAGGGAACTGCAGAGTGGCGCAAACAGAGGCAGCAATGCCAGAAAAGTAGCTGTCACTTCTTCAACTCCCCAGAGCAATTGCAATTATTCCAACAATTGCAATTTCTCTCACAACAACACCAATCACTGTGTACACCCCATATGCCATGTTCAGCATTAGGGGTGCCCTGCCTCCAGCCAGGAGGAGGAAAGGGATAGTGGAGAGAACCGAATCTATTGGAATGTATTCATTAGGTGGCCTGGCAGTTCAAAAGTTTGAAAATACAGGGCTTTAGTTGACACAGGTGCTCAGTGTAGAGTCATAGAATCATAGAATAGAATCATAGAATCAACCAGGTTGGAAGAGACCTCCAAGTTCATCCACTCCAACCTAGCACCCAGCCCTATCCAGTCAACTAGACCATGGCACTAAGCACCCCATCCAGGTTTTGCTTGAACACCTCCAGGGATTGTGACTCCACCACCACCCTGGGCAGCTCATTCCAATGGCAGATCACTCTCTCTGTGAAGAACTTACTCCTGCAGGTGATGTCCCAGCCATCTTCCAGGTGTGCACAGAAGTAGCAAACCACTAAGACCTTACCCAGAACCATTTTTCCTAAGTATCAGCATGGTGACTTTCAGTGATAACCACCCTCTACACTTCATACACAGACACCTTCTCTAACTTCCAAGCAGAAGTTGCTCTTCAACATTTCATATCATTTACTCTTATGAAAACTGTGTCCTTTAAAGTTGATTTTATTCAACACAGTAACAGCTCAGCCTCACTACCTGGTCGAGCAACAGACAAATGCCACCTCACTTTCTGTGTTACTTCAAAATGAGAACTCCCAGCCATACAGAAAAGCTCCCTGTAATCAGCTTCTAGGAGTTCCTAGGCTGCTAGAGCATTTCAGGTGGGTGATTACTGTAATCCATAGGGTCACCTAATTATTCCTGGAGAAGAACTCTGGGTGAAAGTCTTACAACCCCCACAAGTCATCATAATATGTTAATTGTTGAGATTAATGAGGCCTTTTTAGGTATTTTGAGTGGCTACCTAGCACGTTATCTACTAACTTTCACACTGTGCTCTCAGCACTACATTCTTACCAACTAACAACCTGCAACAAATCCAGACCCATCCTCACTAATTCGGTGCAATGATGCCTCCTGAATTTCAAAGACATGAATGAGACCCGCAGCAGCTGTGGCACTCTTACTGCTGCTGAAAGAGCCATAGAATGGTTTAGATTGGAAGGGACCTCAAAGATGATCCAGTTCTAACCCCCCCCCCCCCCACCATAGGCAGGGACACCTCACACTAGAAGAGGTGGCTCAAGAAGCACTGTATCTTGGTTCATGGAAGCATCAACACGCTCAGGAAGCATTCTGCATTTAGAGAGCACTCAGACTTCCAAAGAGCAGCAATTTCCCAGCCCTCAGCAGACTTGGCTCAGTGGTCATTCCACCAACCACAACACGGAGCTTCACCCAAAGATAACATAACAAATGTCAGAAATCAGGATGTCTGCAACACCTTCTGGGATGCAGGCTGCTCAAATCTAAGCAGCAGACACTGGGCATATGTGGTTTTGCAATGCCAAATGTAAAGAGCTTTTATTTGGGGCAGCCACAAACAGATCTGCAAACCACTCTATGTTACTGCAAGTCCCTGCCTCAACATTCAGGAGCACTCAAAGCTCCCTCTTGTTTATTTTATGCAGAAGCTGCAGGAATGAGGGAGCCTACTGAGTGCGAAGTTGTCTTTCTAGAGCACCCTTTGTTGGAAGAGGCTGCTTTTTAAGATTGCTGTCATGCTGCTGATAGAAAACAGAAGTCTACCCTTCTTTTTCAATTCCATGTGCAATTTACCAGCAACTAAAAAAAAATGCTGCAGTCCTTCCTCCCCCACAGAAAAATCAATCTTTCCAATTCATGTGCAGCAGCATGCAGTGGTATCTAAATAAACTTCAAGGCAAAGAACTCTGCTCATTGGAAAATCTGATAAAAACTCAATTCTTTGGATTTTATAATCTACAATAAACATAGCTGCTAACATGTAACACTGCATCATGGATGGCTAAGCAAAACAGGTGCTGCAAAAAACAGGAGAGAAAAGGATAGGTCAACTTGACAGGTCCAACAGACTGAGCAGTAGTTCTAACCCAGAAAGGGGTAGCTCAGCCTGAAAGGTCCAACAGACTGAGCACTGGTTCTAATCCAGAAAGGATTTAGGGTTTAGGTGTACTTTGTTGCCATCCAATTGCAAAGGGACAGAGTCCATATCTATTTTTGGAATCACTGGTGGATGTCAGGAGTTAACTAAGTTGCAGGCTGAGATCAGCTTAACTGGTAAAGAGTGGAAGAAACATAGTATTGTAACTGGTCCTGATGCACCTTGCATTCCGGGAATTAACTTTTTGAGACAAGGTTGTTTCAAAGATCCTAAGGGTCACAAATGGGCTTTTGGAATAGCATCTGTAGAGATTGAGGATGGTAAATTGAAATTGTCCATTACACCTGAACTTTCTGATGAATCTGCAGTTGTGGGACATCATGACAGAGAGGATCTGGAAGTGCCAATTGCAACTCAAACTGTTCACCATAGGCAGTACAGAACTAACCGTGACTCTTTGTTGCCCATTCATCAGCTGATTCGTCAACTGGCTGTCATCGAGAAAGCTCATTCACCTTTCAACAGTCCCATGTGGTCTGTGCATAAATCTAATGGAGATTGGAGACTCACAGTTGATTTTCATACCCTCAACGAGTTGACTCCACCCATGAGCACAGCTGTGCTGGACATGCTGGAACTCCAGTATGAGCTGGAATCAAAAGAGGCTAAATAGTATGCTACCACAGACATTGCTAATGCTTTCTTCTCTATTCCCATAGCAAAGGAGTGCAGGCCTCAGTTTGCATTCACCTGGAGAGGAATCCAATACCAGTTCAACCGCTTGCCTCAGGGGTGGAAACACAGCTCAACCATCTGTCACTCAGTCATCCACAATGCACTGGAGAAAGGTAAAGCTCCAGAGCACATCCAGTACATCGACAACATCATTGTGTGGGGCCAAACTGCTGAGGAAGTCTCTGAGAAAGGTAACAAAATCATTGACATTCTGTTGCAAGCAGGTTTTGCCATTAAGAGAGACAAGGTCAAAGGACCTGCCAAAGAAATTCAGTTTCTGGGAGTGCGGTGGCAGGATGTTCGCTGTCACATTCCTCAGGATGTGATCAACAAAGTCTCCACCATGGCAGTTCCCACCAATAAGAAGGACACTCAATCTTTCCTGGGGGAAGTGGGATTTTGGAGACTACACATTCCTGGTTTCAGTCAAATTGTCAAACCTCTGCACTATGTAACTCGTGAGAGAAACAATTTCGAGTGGGGACCTGAACAACAAGCAGCCTTCGATCAAGCAGTTGGCTTGGGATGTGTGCGATCTGGTCCAGACATTAAAAACATTCTGTGCACGGACGCCAGTGACAATGGTCCACCTTGGAGACTTTGGCAGAGAGCTCCAAATGAGACATGTGGTCGTCCACTTGGTTTCTAGGGTCGTGGCTACAGGGGTTCAGAGGCAAATTACACTGCAACTGAGAAAGAGATACTAGCAACTTATGAAGGAGTGAAAGCAGCTTCTGAAGTGATTGGAACTGAGTCACAATTGCGTTTAGCTCCTAGATTGGCAGTTCTAAACTGGATGTTCAAGGGCAAAGGTTCATCATCACATCATGCCACAGATGCAACCTGGTCTAAATGGATGGCTTTGATAACCCAACGAGCACAAATGGGTAATCTTGATCGACCTGGTCTGGTGGAGGTGATCACCAACTGGCCGGAAGGCACAGACTGTATCAAACCTCCAGAGGAGAAAATAACTCATGCTGAAGAAGCTCCTCCCTATGGTGATCTGGCCACAACAACCCCATGCAGAGATACAGGCTGGGGTCAGAGTGGCTGGAGAGCAGCCAGACAGAGTTGAATCTGGGGGTACTGATTGATACCCGCCTGAACATGAGTCAGCAGTGTGCCCAGGTGGCCAAGAGAGCCAGTGGCATCCTGGCCTGCATCAGGAATGGTGTGGTCAGCAGGTGCAGGGAAGTCATTCTGCCCCTGGTTAGACCTCACCTTGAGTACTGTGTTCAGTTCTGGGCCCCCCAGTTTAGGAGGGACGTTGAGATGCTTGAGCGTTTCCAGAGAAGGGCGATGAGGCTGGTGAGAGGCCTTGAGCACAGGCCCTACGAGGAGAAGCTGAGGGAGCTGGGATTGTTTAGCCTGGAGAAGAGGAGGCTCAGGGGTGACCTTATTGTTGTCTACAACTACCTGAGGGGTGGTTGTGGCCAGGGGGAGGTTGCTCTCTTCTCTCAGGTGGCCAGCACCAGAACGAGAGGACACAGCCTCAAGCTACATCAGGGGAAATTTAGGCTCGAGGTGAGGAGAAAGTTCTTCACTGAGAGAGTCATTGGATACTGGAATGGGCTGCCCGGGGAGGTGGTGGAGTCACCGTCCCTAGGGCTGTTCAAGGCAGGATTGGACATGGGACTTGGTGCCATAGTCTAGCTTTGAGAATTATGGTAAAGGTTTGGACTTGATGATCTATGAGGTCTCTTCCAACCTTGTTGATACTGTGATACTGTGATACTGTTATACCGTGATCTCTCTGATCAGGAAAAGAACTATGCTTTGTTCACAGATGGTTCCTGTCATCTTGTTGGGAACAAGCGAATATGGAAGTCAGCAGTATGGAGTCCTACCAGGAGAGTTACCGAAGCAAGAGATGGAGAAGGAGAATCCAGTCAATTTGCTGAGGTAAAAGCTGTTGAACTTGCTCTTGATGTGGCTGAACGTGAAAATTAGCCTTTCCTTTACCTCTACACCGACTCATGGATGGTAGACAATGCTCTATGGGGTTGGCTAAAGGACTGGAAGAAGAACGGTTGGCAGAGGAAAGGAAAGCCTATTTGGTGTGCTGATCTATGGCAGGACAGTGATGCATGACTGGAGAGAATTCCAGTGAAGGTGCAGCATGTAGACGCACACATGTCTAATAACAGAGCTACTGAGAAATAACAACACAACCAGCAGGCAGACCAAGCTCCTAAGATTTCTCAAGTTGACACCAACTCTGTTCTTGACCTTGATTGGAAACACCGAGGTGAACTGTTTTTAGCTCGGTGGGCCCATGACTCATCTGGACATCAAGGCAGAGATGCAACATACCGATGGGCTCGCGATAGGTCAATTGAATTGTCTGTGGAAACTATCACCCAAGTCATTCATGACTGTGACATTTGTGCTGCTATTAAGCAGGCTAAGTGAATCAAGCCCTTATGATATGGTGAGAGATGGTCAAAGTACAAGTATGGTGAAGTCTGGCAGATTGACTACATCACTCTAACTCGATCTCATTCTGGCAAGCAGTATGTGCTAACGATGGTAGAGGCCAGCACCGGACAGCTGGAAACCTATCCAGTTCCACATGCTACTGCATGTAACACCATTCTTGGCTTGGAGTGACAAATCATGTGGAGACATGGAACTCCAGAGACAATCGAGTCAGACAATGGCACTCATTTCAAGAACAATCTTGTGAAATACTGGGCCAAAGAGCATGGTATTGAGTGGATCTACCACATACCCTACTATGCACCAGCTTCAGGGAAGATTGAGCACTACAACGGTTTGCTGAAAACCACCCTCAAAGCCATGGGGGGTGGAACTCTGAAAAACTGGGACAAACATTTAGCACAAGCTATCTGGTTGGTAAATAGTAGAGGTTCAGGAAACAGAGCAGGACCTGCACAATCAGATTTGGTCCAAACAGTAGACGGTGATAAAGTTCCTGTTGTATGTGAAAAGAATCTGTTAGGGAAAACTGTTTGGGTATTTTCTCCTTCGGGCGAAGGGAAACCTGTCCGAGGGGTGGTGTCTGCTGAAGGTCCTGGTCATACCTACTGGGTAATGCAGAAGAACGGTGAAATCCAGTGTATTCCACAGAGAAATCTGACCTTAGCTGAGAGAGTTTAAATTCAGAGTGTATAACACAAGCTGTTAGGAGTTTTCTGTTCTAGGTACCATCGTCATCCAACACTGAAAGAATCTACGAGAGAATCTACAGTATGTGAGCACGAACCCAACGTCACCTGGGAGTCCCTGTTCTTGTCTCATCTGTGCGGAGACAAATTGTTCTGAGCTTTTGAATCACCTACATCTGAGATAGCCAGAATGAAGTTTGAACTGAATTTGTAAAATTCCTTAGTGTAAATATTGGTTTAGATTAGATCTGACAGTTCTTAGCAATACTCTGAGTGAAGTAGACAGGGGTGGACTGCGCTAGTTTGAAGCAGGGTAGAATGTTTTGGTGAGAAAAAGTAGATTACAGGCTGTGAAAGGAAAACAAAGGTGATGTCAACTCCCCTCACAGTCTCGCTGAGAGGTATGGGAACAAGAAGGGTAAACATTAGATAACACTTTCGCCATTTTGCTGCACTCTCTGGCTGGGCTCTGGCTGAGCTGCATCTCCCAAACCTCACCTGCTACTCACCTTTGCTTCTTAACCTCTTGGCTGAACCTCTCTTCTTCCTTAGGACTGGGGTAAGGTTGAGAGGGGCAGGGGGAAGGTGCAGGGGTGGTTGAGAGCCCCTCCTGGGGACTGAGGTTTCTGGGAGGGGAGTTTTGCTTCTGTATTACTTTTACCTTGTATATTTCTGTATATAACTGTATATATTGTA